>NW_025407951.1:0-235661 GCF_008403515.1 Naegleria fowleri
CAAACCCAAACCCAAACCCAAACCCAAACCCAAACCCAACCCAAACCCAAACCCAAACCCAAACCCAAACCCAAACCCAAAACTCCAACCCAAACCCAAACCCAAACTCCAAACCCAAACCCAAACCCAAACCCAAACCCAAACCCAAACCCAAACCCAAACCCAAACCCAAACCCAAACCCAAACCCAAACCCAAACCCAAACCCAAACCCAAACCCAAACCCAAACCCAAACCCAAACCCAAACCCAAACCCAAACCCAAACCCAAACCCAAACCCAAACCCAAACCCAAACCCAAACCCAAACCCAAACCCAAACCCAAACCCAAACCCAAACCCAAACCCAAACCCAAACCCAAACCCAAACCCAAACCCAAACCCAAAACCCAAACCCAAACCCAAACCCAAACCCAAACCCAAACCCAAACCCAAACCCAAACCCAAACCCAAACCCAAACCCAAACCCAAACCCAAACCCAAACCCAAACCCAAACCCAAACCCAAACCCAAACCCAAACCCAAACCCAAACCCAAACCCAAACCCAAACCCAAACCCAAACCCAAACCCAAACCCAAACCCAAACCCAAACCCAAACCCAAACCCAAACCCAAACCCAAACCCAAACCCAAACCCAAACCCAAACCCAAACCCAAACCCAAACCCAAACCCAAACCCAAACCCAAACCCAAACCCAAACCCAAACCCAAACCCAAACCCAAACCCAAACCCAAACCCAAACCCAAACCCAAACCCAAACCCAAACCCAAACCCAAACCCAAACCCAAACCCAAACCCAAACCCAAACCCAAACCCAAACCCAAACCCAAACCCAAACCCAAACCCAAACCCAAACCCAAACCCAAACCCAAACCCAAACCCAAACCCAAACCCAAACCCAAACCCAAACCCAAACCCAAACCCAAACCCAAACCCAAACCCAAACCCAAACCCAAACCCAAACCCAAACCCAAACCCAAACCCAAACCCAAACCCAAACCCAAACCCAAACCCAAACCCAAACCCAAACCCAAACCCAAACCCAAACCCAAACCCAAACCCAAACCCAAACCCAAACCCAAACCCAAACCCAAACCCAAACCCAAACCCAAACCCAAACCCAAACCCAAACCCAAACCCAAACCCAAACCCAAACCCAAACCCAAACCCAAACCCAAACCCAAACCCAAACCCAAACCCAAACCCAAACCCAAACCCAAACCCAAACCCAAACCCAAACCCAAACCCAAACCCAAACCCAAACCCAAACCCAAACCCAAACCCAAACCCAAACCCAAACCCAAACCCAAACCCAAACCCAAACCCAAACCCAAACCCAAACCCAAACCCAAACCCAAACCCAAACCCAAACCCAAACCCAAACCCAAACCCAAACCCAAACCCAAACCCAAACCCAAACCCAAACCCAAACCCAAACCCAAACCCAAACCCAAACCCAAACCCAAACCCAAACCCAAACCCAAACCCAAACCCAAACCCAAACCCAAACCCAAACCCAAACCCAAACCCAAACCCAAACCCAAACCCAAACCCAAACCCAAACCCAAACCCAAACCCAAACCCAAACCCAAACCCAAACCCAAACCCAAACCCAAACCCAAACCCAAACCCAAACCCAAACCCAAACCCAAACCCAAACCCAAACCCAAACCCAAACCCAAACCCAAACCCAAACCCAAACCCAAACCCAAACCCAAACCCAAACCCAAACCCAAACCCAAACCCAAACCCAAACCCAAACCCAAACCCAAACCCAAACCCAAACCCAAACCCAAACCCAAACCCAAACCCAAACCCAAACCCAAACCCAAACCCAAACCCAAACCCAAACCCAAACCCAAACCCAAACCCAAACCCAAACCCAAACCCAAACCCAAACCCAAACCCAAACCCAAACCCAAACCCAAACCCAAACCCAAACCCAAACCCAAACCCAAACCCAAACCCAAACCCAAACCCAAACCCAAACCCAAACCCAAACCCAAACCCAAACCCAAACCCAAACCCAAACCCAAACCCAAACCCAAACCCAAACCCAAACCCAAACCCAAACCCAAACCCAAACCCAAACCCAAACCCAAACCCAAACCCAAACCCAAACCCAAACCCAAACCCAAACCCAAACCCAAACCCAAACCCAAACCCAAACCCAAACCCAAACCCAAACCCAAACCCAAACCCAAACCCAAACCCAAACCCAAACCCAAACCCAAACCCAAACCCAAACCCAAACCCAAACCCAAACCCAAACCCAAACCCAAACCCAAACCCAAACCCAAACCCAAACCCAAACCCAAACCCAAACCCAAACCCAAACCCAAACCCAAACCCAAACCCAAACCCAAACCCAAACCCAAACCCAAACCCAAACCCAAACCCAAAACCCCAAACCCAAACCCAACCACCAAAAACCCAACCACCAAAAACCCAAACCCAAAACCCCAAACCCAAACCCAAACCCAAACCCAAACCCAAACCCAAACCCAAACCCAAACCCAAACCCAAACCCAAACCCTGAATATCATGCTGGCGCTCAACCAAGTTAATATGGACATCTTTGAGAAATTTTCAAATTGAAAAACTCAACAAAATATTATTGAATTAAACCACAAAAACAAGGAGAGTAATAGTTTTAGACAAGAACAACAACAATAATGTGGTCAAATTCACTCCATGATCACTACATCAAAAAGGAGACATTCAAAAATTTTCAATTCAAATTCAATTAATCTTGATGATACTTCATCACATACACTCGATGTTGAATACTATTGATTGATCATGTAGAGATGAAGTGGATCAAATTCCGAATTTTAAATAATGATGATTAAATCATCGCTGATGATCCTGAGCCGTTTTTTCACAGAGAGAAACAATAGAATGATTCAACGCAATACTCAGCTGATACATCTGGCTTCCAAGTCAACAGGGAAATTCAAGAAATTCAGCAACGGTGCACCCTATTGTGAACAACATGACATAATAAACAGATTGGTTGTTGAAGAGCCTTGAGATTCATTCTTACTTGAACTTTGATTCAAAAAGCCTTTCGTCATCGCCATTTTTGGAACTGAAAAATATTTTTGAATTTGTGAAAAAATATTTAAACATGGAGGCCAACAACATTCGTTTCTTTCTGTCTCGACTCAAATTTCAGGACAACCCTCTGTCCAGAACGACATTTTTACTCACAGCAGCAGCAATCACCTTGTCGTTTGCTGGAAATAGTTCCGCATCATCTAAAAAATCGGAACGTGTGGTTGCAGGTAAAAACGCATTTGATTTGTTGAGAGAGGTCGATAGTGATATTCAAGATTCGGTCAAAAAACTCTCCGCTGATGATTTTAAGAATAGAGAGGAATTGATCAATGTTGTTTGTTCGAAGCAACTTCCAATACTTCAACCAGCTTGCAAATCACTCTTTGATAGATACTATCATTCCTACAAGGTCGGAAAGAGTGCTGATTTGGAAGAATATAAAAGAGTTGTATTGAAGAAGTAGATTTCTCAAATTCACTATCAAATATATCATCGTCAATCATCATCACTGTAGATTTTAATAGGAAATTTTATAAGAAGCAAACAATCTGTCTTCATCATATTTTGAAGAAAAAATAAATTGGAGATTTATTATCATTTCACACACATCGAGTGATAGATAACATTCTTGAAATTTATTGGTTTCAAGAATTTTCACGACATTCTTAAATTTGCAGAACAGGGAACCCAATCGTCGAGACGTCACTTACGGTCGACGACGACAGGACACTCAAGGTTGTACCTGAATCAGCTGATGCAGAAGATGAGTCCACTAATGCAATATCACTCTGTAAGGAAAATCGCATAAAGGTATCTTTGAACATCATGGCTTTTACCACTCGCTCAAGATTGTCGAACAAATCAATTTGTGCGTAACCATTCGAAATTTTAGTCACCTCTGTCTCTTTAACTTTTTGAGAAATATTGATGGGAGTGGGTGAAGTGTCAAGAAGATATTTCTGAATAATTTCAGATTGCTTTTTGGATCTGTCAGCCGTTCTTTTGATGGCCTTGTAGGCAGTAACATCTTCAAGGAATGAAAAGTTCTCTTCTGAACATTCTTTTTCGCAAAAGGCCTTGAAGGATGATGATGGCATGACATCAAGTATTTGAATATCATTTTGTAAACATAAATATATATATATTTCAAAAATGTTTCACCATCAATTTAGCAACCTCACCTACCTTAAACTTTTCTTTTAGTACTGGATGGAACATGACTCGTTCAAATTCCAAGTTTTGCTTGAATTGCTGCATTTGTTGTTGGTGATGTTTGACAGCTTGTCTCAACTCTTGTTGTTCACTCAAATTTCTTGCAACAATCACAAAAACATCGCTAATTTTACCCTCTTCAAGCATCATGTTTACATGGCTGGCCGAAACAGAAACTGGTATTTCTATATTAAGCGAAGATTTCAGATGAATTTCCCATCTTGTTTTAGATTCTGTGAGTTGGTCTAATTTGGAGAGAAAATATTCAACCTTAGTAGAATTGAAATTTGTAGTGACACTTGTTTCAGATGAGTCATAAATGTTGAGGGTATCTGTTGATACTGATCGACGTGACTCTGTTACAAAATAATCCACTATATTTGTTGAATTCTTTTTCAAAATCTTGGACTCGAAAATTGTATTGTAAGAAATGATCGATCCATTCTTACAATTAACAACAATAATAAAATCGTCAATGCCATTCATAATCACACGTGATTGTTGCTCAGAAAGTGAAGTTTTCTCTAATAATCGTTGCATGAGTAAATTATCATCTGTGAGAGCGGATTGCGAATTATCGAGAGCAGTAAGCATATCATTTACGTCGTCAGAGAGCATTCCCAATTCGTCTGAACCACTGTGTGGAACTCGTTGCTTAATGTCGTTGTTGTTGGTGATAGATCTCACCGAGTTGGTCAAGCGAAGCACTCGTCGAATAACGAAAAATTCCAAGAAAATAATGACTGACACTGACAGTAAAATAATCATAAAGGTCATGACAGCCCATGTGATCACGAATGAAGTAATACCAAGTGTATAAATATCTCTTGGAAAATCGGTTCGTATCACAAGATTATTCTTTCCAGTGAGATCGTTGTAAAGTTGAAAAACGGCCATTCGTTCTCCAGTAATACTATCAGAATCGGCACATTGGCGATCTTTTACAATTGGAATCATGTCATCAAAATCGGATGGAATAGAAAGCTGTTGAACAAATTGACCTGAATTATTTCCCCAATTACTTTGTGAATTAATTCCATTAATGAATGTTGGTTGCCAGTTCTTTGTACTTTTTGCAATAAAATTGGAAAGTGTGGTTTCATCTTTACCATAAAATGTTGATTCTGTGAAATTAGAAAAATCATTAGCGACAGATGCTGCGAATGTTTGCCTATCTTTGATTATGTCTAAATTGTACATGGTAATGCATAATTGTGTTCGGTCTGACATGTCATAAACATAGTCAATTAGTTCATATCTTCCAAAAACGAGGAGTCCATAGCTTTTTTTATAATCCGTATCTGAGGGGTTTGTTTTGAGGAAAGGTTTTGGGCGAATGTGACATTTGTCAATTCATTCAATCCAGAATTCAAAAAACAAAACAATTTGGTTTTACGAACCTTGAATAGGCATTGCACTCAACATTAACACGTTTGAAACATCATTAGATGAGGTAATGGAAAAATTCTTTGCAAGTATCGCACTCGTGTCTGGATTTGTCACGAGGTCAAGTAATTTTTCAGAGGGAGAGAAATATCCAACATTTCTCACAGCTATCAAGGCATCATTTTGGAGTTCACGACCATACGATTATGACAGTCACATTGAAATTTGTAACAAAGGGTTGAATTTTTTCAAATAACCAGATCATACATTCTTCAAACAATCCAATTTCACATACCTGGATTTTCAATATTCCTTCTTAATTGTCTTCCTACCTGTGTGTCCAGACTCAACAATTCTTGTGGAATTTTATCCAATTTGATCCCTCGAAAACATCCAAGGCCCTTCAACAAAGTCCCATTCAAATAATAAATCAGAGCAAAATTAACCTTCGTTGATAACTGATATTGACAATGTAAATAATAATCCAAATAGGCTTGTGCAGCATAGGACGCATTTTGGGAAGTGTTCAACACGACATTAATGGTATCTCCAAATGCAGCATATTCAAACACTCTCGATGTCAAGTAGTAAAAGTCATCAAAGAACGCTCGAGTTGATCTTCTAGCAGATTCCATTGCCATTGCATTCTCCACTTTCAAAAACGACAAATTGAAAGCTGTCAACAATGTCGCCAAGCACAAGGCCATCAACAAAATAAATAATAATACTAATACAGTGAGCGTTTTAAATCGGAGACTCTTATAGATTTGAACCGATGAGGAAGAAGACTGAGAAGGCTCATTCGGATTGGTTTGAGAATACTTTTGATGATCCTTGTTTGCTTTTTCAATATGTTTTCGTAGTCTAATGACGTGAGGTTTGAGAATGGGTTGTTGTTGTTGTTGAAGATGAGAGGCGAGTTCAAAAGGTCCATGAAGGAAAGCAGAGTCTTCAACGACCGATGAATCGCGTGATCGGGTGAGTTTCATCATTTTGTTCGTGTGGGTCAATTAATTTCAAGTGTGAGAAATTGATGCGCAGCCTTTCGTGAGACGAGATGGGCCACCTCTTTGTTTTTTGAAAGGAACTCTCTTTTGGATTGACAAATTCAGCAAATTTGGTTTCCGATCATTGCCAAAAAATAGATGAATGAACCTTGTTCGTTTTTTTCACCATTTTTAAAATCAATCGAGTCTGAATAATAACTCTTATCAGTGACTGGCTAGCATGGATTTTCATTGAGTTCTTGGGTTTATTCTGTGTGCTTGATTGTTGTCTTTGTTTAACCATTAAGACATTTTCACTTTATTTACATTCATGCAATTCTTTGAGTCATTCAACTGCGCTTGAGAGTTTCATCAAACAATCGATTGACAGAATCCGTCGTAACAGTGAGGACAAGACTACCGTCAAGATTCATCCAAATGAGTTCAAATATATAAATTGTGCAAGGTTCTCTCGACCATCCATTCAAGATCCCCTGTTGCAGCATCATCAGTTGTCAGTCCATGGTTTGGACATCAATAAGCAACCTATCACGCTGGTTGACAAAAAAGGATCGCCTTTTGGTGCATAACCGTGTATTGTAGTTCATGCCACCAAATTGTATTTCAAAATTTCAACCGACAAAAAAAACCATCCACACCCTAACACGTTCGGGAAATCGAATGGCCTCTCAAAGCAACACGAGTCAAGAAACAAAAGAAATCTACGACAAAATTTCCTCCAAATACGATCTCGTTCAGTTTCACCCAAGTTACAAGTACATCAAAGCTCCAACGTTTTTGAAGCTTTTTGAAAATTCCTTACAACGACTCTCCAGTACTTCGACCTTTCCCAAGATCAAGTTACTGAATCTTGCATGTGGATCGGGAAAAGATACATTTTCATTATGGAATCGATTTCAATCACGACTCGAAATGATTCTTGCTGTGGACATTTCACCTGAAATGATCAATATTGCAAATCAAAGCAAACAACAACGAATGCTAAAGGAAAATATCTCTCAATTACCCATTCATTTCATTGTGGGAGATGTTTTGGAATTGGATAAGAATGAACAGATATCTCAATAGATCTCCAATCTAAACATCGAAAACAATGAACCTTCAAATATTAGCAATTGCGTTTCATGCACTCCTTGTTTTGATTTGGTGAGTGCTTGTTTCCTTCTGCATTACTCGTCGAATGTGGAAGAATTGGAGAGAATGTGTGAACAAATTTCTCGAGTTCTGAAACCAGGAGGTTCTTTTGTCACATTAAATTCAGATCCATTCAATAATGAAACCATTGTTTGTGAAAAACAAAAATCATTTGGAAGCTTTAGATCGAGATTTCCAACAGCAGAAAAAGAAGGGAGGTTTGTCTTGAAGGATGGAGATCGGTTTGAGATTTCCATTGATTTGAATATGAATGAAGACAATAGACATGAGGATTATGTGATCAAGTTTTTCAATCAATATTTCACTCCTGA
Source organism: Naegleria fowleri (assembly GCF_008403515.1). Taxonomy (NCBI): domain Eukaryota; phylum Heterolobosea; class Eutetramitea; order Acrasida; family Naegleriidae; genus Naegleria; species Naegleria fowleri. The sequence continues at coordinate 8,129 of NW_025407951.1, forward strand.
AACGTATGAAAAGGCATTGAAGAAAGCAGGTTTTCACACTGTGAAATTTCATCGAATGGAAATGATTGGAAATCTTCAAAGAACCGATTTGAAAGATTTTGGCAAATATATGGATTACACAGGACTAGTTTGTATTGAGGCCATCAAGTAATTTGTAATCAAGTAAGACATGCTGCAGGATGAAAATGTAAATATTTCAAAATAAAAAAAGGTGACTTCTGTGTTACCATTTTGTGAAGATTATTTGGGATTTAATTAGACACCTCTTTTAGAATTACTACCAGCTGCTTTGATGCACTTGTCATAACCAGAATATTGCATATTTCCCATTGCGCATATTCTTTTTGTTTTACATTCTTCATGGAATGAACACAAGCCATGATAAGGATAACCACCTGTGAATCTCAAAGCAAACTTATTCCAATACGATTCCACAGCATTTAATTTGTTGTACAACAAACCAGTCATTGTCTGTGGTGAAAGATCTGGAATTCCATAACCTGTCAAAGCATCATATTCCAATGTCCATGTTAATTTATCTTTAGCATCTGTCAAATTGGCTGTGAATGTGTACAAATTCTCAAGTTCAAGTGTTTTCTTGTTGTATTGAATAAGACGGAATGCAGGATTGTGATATAACCACTGAGTAATGGCAGGTGTTACCCAGGCCACACCTGTTGGTGCATTTGTTTTTGGGTCTTGGAATAACTTAAAATGATCATTGTGAGTGTGACCATAAAATTGACCAACAAGGATGGAGCTGTATTTGGCCACGAGATTGCTAAAGTCATCATTGTAATTTCCTGTAGATTCTTCCATAAAATCTCCAGTATCAATTCCTAAACGGGGTATGAATTTTGTTCATAATGGAATAGATGTTTAAACATGAAAAATAATAATTCAAATGACCAAATAATAATACAAATCATATTCAACGTCAATTCAACATCACATCTCTATCTATAATAGAACTCACCTGGTGGGATATGTCCCAAAATGACAACCTTCTCATTAGCTTGTTGTGCCTTTCCTAAAACTTGATCGAGCCATGCTAATTGTTTTCCTGGGTCTCTATCTGGAGTGGATAAGAGCCAGAAATTAAGTGGGTTTTGGAATTGAGTATTTAACACAACAGCTCTGAATCCTGGTTCAATAAGGAGTGTAAAATATCCAGAAGTTTTAAAAGAAGCAAGAGCTGCATCTCCGTCTGGGAAACTACTAAAAGAAAACTGGAAAGCGTCACCAACAGGATGTAAATACCATTCATTCATTTTGGGATCAAGAGGATACATATTAATAGGTGCCAAGTCATGATTTCCTTTTTTGTTGAGTGAATGAAAAGGCAAACATTATGATAAAATTGAAGCAAAGTTTCAACAAATAAAGATTGATGACTCCTACCAATGCGTCACAATTACCTACCGATTGCAGGAATGACTCGATTTTGATATCTCGATCCTTGCAAAGTCACTCTCAATGCATTTGCAACAAGAATGGCATAATTCAAATTATATTCTTTTGAATAATTCCAATCATCATGAACCAAATTGTCTCTATCGTCACAAATTAACTCTAAATTTTAACATCCATCACATCATGATTACCTACCCTCCATAAAAAACAAAATCACCCTCTACTGGAAAATTCTTGATAAATTCCAACGCACTCACAAATGTCTCCAAAGGAACGTCACACGGTGCATACGTTCCAAATCTTTCTGCATATTGAACTGTCTGTGTTTCCATTCATTCATTATTCATTCATTTGAAAATGCATAATGTTCTTCCACATGATCAGAACAACACACATTGATGACTTACACCATTCGTTCTTGGAGAATTCTTTCTGCAACACACCAACTGTCCACAATTCGCAACACTTCCCACCACATATTCGGAATCAAGATGCGGATCTGTAATTTGCCAAAAGTACCCACTTGTGTTGGAGAGTTTTGGAAATTGATTCTTGAGTGATGCCAACGACAAGCCTTCAACTTTCATTACGATCGTCATTACCACCACCACAAGAACAATGGCTCTCATCATACAGGATCCTAACCTTCTAAGAGCAGTTATGGTCGTCATGATCTTTGTTTGCCACCACCAACAACAATTTTTTAATTTTTTTAATTCTGAAATTTCGAACATACGTCCGATAGGAATGAAACGAATCCTAATGTCTTATTTTTGAAGGCTCGTAATGAGAAACGAACGGTGACTTTCAACTCCGAGAGAGGTCTTCTTCTTTTCTCAAATATTTTACATGTTGTTGTTGTTGTTCTTCTTCTTCTAGAATTGAAGCATCATTCCGTATCTTTTTCAATATTATATAATAATAATTCGTTGATGATGAAAAATATCGTAAATATTTCAACTCTGTGCAATGATTATTGTATAATATTACATCCGGAATGTTGAATCTGTTGTCATTGACGAAAGCAATCACTCAGAGCTGAAGATTTTCATCACTGAAATTATTCGGTGGGGTGCTCTTCGGACCATTAATCTTTCGAACAGCCTAAAAACACACAATTGCCAATCACTTGCCAAATAACGAAAAGAAGTTTTTTATATAAAAAAGAAAAATGGGAAGATGGAATCGTTGGTTTCAAAAGGTCTTTCGAAAGCAGCAAAAAGACCACTCCTCATCACCACTTTCGTCCCTAGTGGAGGAAACCACTGAGTCCACCAGTGATCCAAACTTTTCGGAAGAAATCAATTCATCATCATCGGAGAAGGAAATTTCAATTGTTCATGCAGACAAGTCATGGCTGAAACATATGAGGTCATCCAATCATCCAACAACATCATCCTGTCAATTCATCTTCGATTCTGATGTTCTCTTCATCGTTTTTCAATTTCTGAGAGATGACTATAAATTCTTGCTCTCCAAATGTAAGCTCGTTTGTAAACAATGGTATGAATGTGTCACTCGTGTGCCATTATCCCTCAAACTTGGCTATGACCATTTTAATCAATACAAGAAGGCTCTATTCTCAAACTATTTAAAACCTTCCACTTTTTACAATACCAATGTGACGGAACTGTTTCTAAGTACGAACAGGGTGCTCACTGCCAATCATTTCAAATGTTTGGTGAACAATTTAAGTTCCAGGAGGCCCTTGACTTTTGAAGAAGGTTCCACCGGAGGCGCCAATCCCAACAACACAACCCCTCAAAAAATCGTTCACTTCTCCTGCAGCGATGAACTTGGAGTGAACCATATTCGAGCTCTTTTTCATACCTATCCAAGTCTTTGGAATCACCTCAAACATTTGGATTTATTTTCAAACAAGTTGAGTGAAAATCACATTGAGGTCTTTGTGAGCAGTGGATTTTCTTTTTCACATCTTGAGACTTTGTACCTTAGTCATAATGCCATTAATGATGAGGGGGTGAAAATTTTGATGGAACGAGGCTTTAGATCTTTAGGCATGTCTTACTCTTTAAAAAAATTGGCACTAGATAGTAACGAAATAAGTAAGGAAGCAGTGAAGGTCATTGCTGAGAATCCAAACATGAAAAATCTGACATGTTTAAAATTGGGAATGAACATGATTGGTGATGCAGGAATACAAAGCTTGACATCAAGTGAAAATTTACAGAATTTAACAGAATTGAATCTTGGGCTTTGCAAGTTTACCACAGAAGGTGCCAAACTTCTTTCAACCAGCGTTTACTTGCGCAGTTTACGATCTTTATCAATTTCAGCCAATAATATTAATCAAGAAGGAGCTCAATATCTTTCACAACCAGGAACTAGTTTACAAAATTTAACCGAGCTTGATTTGAACTTTTGTAAAATAGGAGATGATGGATTAGAAAAACTCATGAGTGGTCATTGCATTCAGAATGTAACTGACCTCTCATTGAGAGGAAATGACATCTCAGAGAGAGGAATTGAATTCCTCGCTCATCCCAAAAAACGTCCTTTTCAAATTTATGCCAAGCTACAATTTTTGGATTTGAGTCAAAATTCAATAGGAGACACAGGTGTGAAAAAGTTGGTCAACTTTTCAAACGAGCAATTGTCACACTTGAGAGATTTGAATTTATTTGGTACTGATATTGGTGATGAGGGCATGCAAGCTGTGATGAATTGTGAGCAGTGGAAAAAATCTTTACAATATTGCAGAATTGGTAAAAATCCAAACATTTCAGCAAAAGTGAGAGGATTGAATCACCAAAGATTTCTTTGAACAGAGGAAGTTACTCTACCTATCAATTAAAAGATCAATTCTTGGATGCAAGCATGACAACGCTCGTCCTTACTAAAACGCTTGCGGCCACACTCAAACGGAACCAGTGATCGAACTCGAAACACTCCATCATGTTCATTTGTTTGATTCACATTATAATTAACCGAACAATTTAACGTTTTTTTAATGAATTCCGACGAATTTTGAATGGAGAATATTTCACAAATTGGTTACGGTAAAAAGGACGAATTAGACACATGTCATTTCCTTATTAGTACAAAAGGGATATTAAGAGAGGTTGTTTCTTTAACAAGTTCATGGAAATGGAAAGAAACAACCCAAGACTTCTCTCAATCCACAACAAATTAGTGGTCCTTCTTTCATTCATTGGCATTTTCTTGGGCACTCAAACTCCAAAATTTTGACGGTTGGCATTTTTGAATCCTAAATTGTTGCAATCCTAACTTGCCTCAGTTCCCATCACAAAAAATCCTCTCGATATCCAGATAACATGCACCATATCATCCTTCCAAAATCTACACCATTGTCATCCTTCAAGTGGTGTCTGTTGACTCTTTCCACAATGATAATTTTTCTCTCTCAATTTCATCTCTCTTCGCAACGACATCCTCGTCCAAGCTCAATCGACCAATTCCTCCACAAGTAACGTCACCACTTATTACATTCCATCAGAATTTGCAAATGCTGTCGATGCTGGAATCAATGAAATGCTCTCTGATTCTGAATTTATTTCGGGAATGGCACAATTGGGAGTTTTCTTCCCAGTGCCAACCTGTGCCAAATTACCGAATTCTGGAAATGCAATTCCTTCATGGCCAAACAATTTGATTTTGCCAAGAGGAATGAATTCCAAGTTGGTGTTGTGTTATGAAGTGGATGCGTTGTTGAACTGGCCGCAAGTTCATGAATTGGTAAGTTGGTTAAAACGTGGAAATGACATCAAGTAATAATATTTATTGGTGAATGAATGATTAATGAATATAATGGTGATGTCTGTGTTCGAATAATATTATCGATTATCAACCGGTGATGATCTTGCGTGTTGTGGTTTGAATGGTTTTGACTCGAATGTACCAAAATGGAAACTTTAACAACATTTCACAACGCATTACGCCTCTCACAACAAACTCTGTCCAACACACACCACAGGCAGGAAATGTCTTGATGAGAATTATCAACACACATTACAAACTTACCATTCCTTACCAGTTCACCAAGGTCAACACTTCCAAATTAGGATATTTTGCCACAATGAAAGGAATTGTGGATACTGGAGATTGTGACGTTGCCATTGCCTCCACAAACTTGGACGCAAATCGCTTGCCACAAGTGCATTTCAATTGTCCTTACGGAACCTCGTCTCCAGTAAGTATTTTGATAGCTACTCTTGCTGATCCTCTTCTCTGTCACTTGTCAAACACACATTTCCTCAACACAGGGCTACTTGCGTTCTGCCTTAGATCAAAACAATGTTACCATTTCCAAGCCAGAAGACATCAACAACCCTAATATCACCATTGTCACTTACGGTGGAAGTTTTTATGCCACTTATGCCAAAAACAATTTTCCACTCGCCAAACTTATTGGACTTCCATCAGGTTACTCTGAATGCTTTACTTATATTTTAGAAAAGAAGGCACATATCATGTTAGGGGACGCCATTGATTTGAAGGTAAGTGAAAAGTTAAGGATATTCATGAATGAAATTTTTTTCGACATGTTCACAACATTTCTAGACATGGGTCAAACAAAATGCGAACCAGTGTCCAGGTTGTGATTCAAAGGCTTTTGGAGATCCATTTAATTATGGAAGTTTTATCACCAATAATATTCTACAGTCGAGTGCTATAAAATTGAATCAAGTTGGAATGTTGACTTCTCTTTTGATCGCAGTTATCATGATGATGCTTTTGACTTTTGGTGTTTTGCATTAAACCTTCACCCATTTTCAAAATAGTTCAAATCGAAAAATAAATTCACTCTTGTGGCGATTTGTTGCTTGATATTCCACTTACACAAAAAAATGGACTACACACAGTACGATACAGAACTCAGCACACTCATGAGCGAGGTCGTGCTTCAACTCCCCCAGGTCGATATGGCAACTGTAGATCCTCTCATTCCATGCCAACCCGGAAAAATTCCCTTCTCACGATTGGATAGCACTTTATTGAGTGTGAGCTACAAGTTACGAGATCCCAAAATCAGTTTCTATCAGAAAATGATTTTTCTCAATTCCATCGTGATGAATAATTTAGATTTGGTCTATTTATTGTTTGGAGGTGATCCAAGACATTCCGGTTATTTACCTTCTTCTTCGTTGTGGTCGATCATGAAAGAAAATTTATGTATTCCGAAAAATCAAGCGAGTATGATGGACGGAAGATTGAGTACTTTTCATATCATGTATACCTTGTTGTCTTATTCTGTAGATCGAATGTTGTTTTATTTTCCGGATGTTATCTTTGATTTGTTGTTGGTGAGTCCTTCTTCATCGCTTTTGAATGAAGGTTCAAATCATGATTTGGCAGCATCAACAAATGATCATTTAGTCATGTCCACTATCTATGATACTCCTAATGCTGTAGGATTGGCAGTTTCCATTGCACAAAATTTGACAGGTTGGTATCAAGGAGCTCTTGAAGATCGACAAGAAAAGGCCAAGTATTTTGAGTGTAATTTGGAGACCTTTGATTTGATGTTGGACTTGATGAAGGATCGTTTATTCATGTTTATTGTGGCATGTATCAAATGTACAGAGAAGGATCGTTTGATGGTGGTTTGTTTTTTGGATAATTTATGTGATTTGTTTGGTACAATGAGATTGAATGAACGTGAAGAATTTGTATTCGATCAACAAAAGAGTGTACAAAGCTCATTCAACAGTCAAGTGAGTTCATTGGATACAAAAGAAACAAATGGTTCGAAAAAGTTATCAAATCTTTTGAGTTCCTTGTACATGACTGAGGCCTACGATCGACAGGAATATGTCGAATATTTAGTGGACACTTTTTCAAATCATTCATCCAAGAAAATAAGAGATTCGATCACCTCCTTTTTGGGTCTCAATCTCATTCGTAAAGTGAAACAGAAAATTCAACAAAAGAAATTGAACAAGTTGAAATTGAATTCAAAGCTTGCTAAAGATGCATCTATTGAGGAATATTTTGCAATTGTGTGTGAATTTGGTGGAAGAAAGCGTAAATTTAGAGTTAGCAATGTGAATTCAATTGCTGAGCTACAAGACAAAATTACACAAGAATACTCACAACGAAAGAGAAGTTCTCAAGCACTTTCAACATCCAACGATCAAAAGAATGTATTACAACTTTTCCTTTCCTCAGAAAATGCAGATGCAAAAACAGATAATTCCGAACCAACAATTGGACAACGTGGAGATTGGGTCGATCTCGATGATTTCAACTATTTACAAGTCTCTCAAAGAAATATTCAATCCAAAAAGGTCATTAATGAAGTCATCAATCAACTTCGATTGGTCAAGAAAGTGGTCACAAAAATTGCAGAAGTGTCTGGAACTTCCTTCATGGACAAATCTTCCTTTTTATCTGAATCATTTGTTCCATCAAGATTTGAAGAGGATGACAGTGCTCTTGCAACTAAAGGATCCTCAGAAGGAAATACTTCCCGACAACTCTCTGATAAGACCAACAGCTCTGGAGGTTCACTTGAATTTTCAAACAATACCTTATTGAGTAGTATCAATGATGGCTCTCAAATGTCAAGCGACATGTTTAACAAACCTCAATCACAACCAACTCAACAACAACCAATTCAAAATAGTGGCATCGAGCTGAGTGGAATTGAGATGAGTGGAATCGAAGGAAGCCAATTCATGTCTTCACTCGAAAATTTATCATTTGTAGACACTGGAGATCATCCTGTTTTCTCCTCCGATGAAGAAGATAATTAACAATGTGTTGAATTTAAACAAAACATTTCAAAACACGGAAATGCGAGCTGTGAATCTCATAGCATCTCATGATTTGATTATTTTGGGTCATTCATCTCCTGCAAATGTCAAACGTTAAATCTTCAAACCAAAAAAAATGGGCAAGAAGGACACAAAGGTCAAGGTATGTGTTCAATAACGTTCAGTCTTCTCAACAATGTGTCATGCTACCAACTGAATTCTCCCACCAACGATGTCTTGATCATTTTCTCACTCGAAACGATTTTTAACAATGAATTTAATTTATTTCAATTTCAAAATAATGATTCTGTTGCTTGTTTTATACAACAACGATATAATAATGATTTCGTGATGATGATGGAATGGGATGAATAGGTCGTGGCCGTTGGAGATGGTGCTGTCGGTAAGTGTTGTGATACTTTTTTCCTAATTTGTGTTGTTGTCAATTATTATCGATAGGAAAGACATGTTTGTTGATGGTCTACGTAGGTATTGAATGATGATTACGTTTTAATTTCGGAACAACAACTGAATTCAACATCATCATCATGTATTCATCCTTGATGGTCAAATGACACTTGACATTTCATAAACACGTTCACTTAAAGGTGAACAATGAATTTCCTGAGGAATACATTCCAACTGTTTTTGACAACTATGACACTAATGTAAAATATAAATCACAAAATGTGACGCTTTCCGTTTGGGATACTGTACGTAATATTTTGATTTTAAAATCAATGTTCAATGAGACATGCCATTTATCAACATGACAATTCATTGATAATAATCATTTCAATATGAATACTACCTTGCCTCATTAGGCCGGACAAGAAGATTAGTAAGTGTTCATATTCTCTTGAACTGACTCATTGATTGAAACTCATCCATTCTTCGAATTGAATGTCTTCCTACTCGGCATCCTCCTTTTTCTTCGTTAATGATTATTTTCGGAATTTACACATCGACATGAACATTTCTTCTAAACAACAACATTTCACAACAGTGATGAACTGAGACATCTTTCCTATCCCAATGCCAACTGTTTCTTACTTTGTTTTTCAATCAACAGCAACACTTCATTCAACAATATCAAAACCAAATGGATACCAGAAATTACAAAATTCTCTCCAAAAACTCCATTCATTCTTGTGGGAACAAAAGGAGATATGAGATCAAGAGGAGGTTCGGATTTAGTAAAAATTGAAGAAGCAGAGAAATTGGCAAAAGAAATTGGAGCACTTGCATATATTGAAACATCAGCGCGTACAAGAAAAGGAGTTGATGAAGTGTTTCATAAAGCGATGGATTCGAATTTGAAGAAAGGTTGTACAATTATGTGATCGGTGTTCCTTAATGAATATTTATTAAAGTGCAATTAAATATTACAATGTTTCTTGAAACGGAAAAGATGACAGCTGTAAATATTTATTAAATTGGACAATCAAAATGATACGCCGCTTAGAACATAGTGACGGAGAATCGTGCCAAGTAAATACCGTCAGAATCATTAATTTTTTCCATGTTGGGACATTCGGCTGAATTAGGCGGCGACATGATACCGGTATAAATCTCTTTCTGACATCTGGCAGCCATCATCAAAACAAAACACATCAACACTAACGAATACAAATACTTGCAATCTTACAATTCTCTCATAATGCTTCCAACAGAATTCAACACCTTCTCTTACTTTGCCAGAAAGCCAGGCAAACAATTCTTCTTAGTGTCATCTGTCATCTTGAGTGCTTTCATTATCAACAGAACACACAATGCTCAACAAGGACGAGCCTTTGAAAACCATCTTCCAACCCAAGAAATGTGGGCCTGGTACGATAAACATTGTGCACGACAAGGTGAAAATCAAGATATTGTCATGAAAGATCATTCTGTAAATATTCCTCACATGATGGGGAAATTCGATAAACGAGAAGAAGTCGAGTCGAATCCATTCTACCAAGCACTTCACAAACAATAAATTTAATAATAGTTCATAAATACATAAAGAGTCATAAACTTTTACGTCTTTTCTGTTTATACAATTATTATTATTATTATTTCCAAATTCATACAAATGTTTTGTGTTGCTAAAGAGCAAACGATCCAAAAAGCACAAAAGATGCACTTTAATGTCGCCTGAAAATTGAAAATAATAAAACTTTGGTCATTCATGCAGTTGCTTAATATTTTTGACCTGGTCATTCCAGGTTAGGAATTTTTGGTGGTCTTATTGAGGGAATATTTGAATGTAGTTTGTTTTGGCCGTTTGTGTGAAAAGGAACCCTCCTGATTGTCAATTAACTTGGGATGTCCTTTCTGAACCTTGACATCGTTTTTGAGAAAATCAAAGTTTGGATGAGATTCAATTCTACCCTTTGATTCTTGTTATGTGCTTGCACTTGTAATTTTGGTTTATTTGAACATGAGTGGCGACAAATACACCTTCAACGAACAAATGGCAACCCTTAATGAAACAACAATTCTGTCGAATGTTGAAGATGTATCATAGTATACAATTGATCAAATCTCAACAGAACTAAACGACGAACATCCATGAAGTTCTTTGTCATCCATGTATCATTTGGTGCAGATGAGAGCAGATCTCTTGCATTATCTAATTCAAGTTTTGACCTTTTTAAAAATAATCAACTTTTTTTGATCAACATCTAAATCATCATTGCCAAAAACTGCCAAAAGAGAATATGTGTTTGAAACAAAGTTCATTGACCTTCACCTCTCCAATTGGTGTATTTCCTTTTTAAATCTTAAAATTCCTAAATAAATTGCAAGAAACATTTCAACTCACCATTCAACAATCAAACAAAAATTCAAAATGTTATCATTGAGAAGAAATACAATTGTTAAAGCTTTTGGCTTTTGCTTGCTCTTACTCACCTTTGCATTAGCTCTTACCATCACTGTCAATGGTGAACAGGCTGAGGATAAAACCCACACACCAGCTCATCGCTTCATCTTACCAAAATGCAAAAGATTCTTTTGTCACAACCGTTGCAGATATGGCTATTGGACTGACAAATGTGGATGTCAAAAACGTTGCAAATGTCGTCCTAGACCATGTAGAAAACTCCTTTGCAGAAAATTCTGTAAATATGGATACAAGAGAAATGGATATGGATGTCCAATCTGTGTGTGTTTGAGAAAAAAATGTAAATCTTCTTTGACCCTTCCTCATTAATTGGCTATTTGTATCAGTTTTCATGTTTAATGGTGTATGTACAGTATTATAATAAATAACAGTGACTCGAGTGGTTATTGTTGTGAACATTAATTTGAGAATTGTTGGGTCTCAATATTAATATTCTGGCTCTTCAATAGTGGACGATGAGGGTGGTTGAGTAGGGTTGGGAGTACTGGACGATCCGTCTTCGGTTTTAAGGAAATTCCACAAGCGGTGATAAAAGTTGGGATGATTTTGAAGTTTTTGCGCAATGGTGGACATGACCTGCACCAAATCCATGTTTGGACTTGGAAATGCATTTAGATATTGTTTCAAAACTTCAATAATCTCTGGGGCTGCCTTGTGAATAGCTTCTTTCACAGCGAAATCATGAACGGAGGGAGTAGAACTCGACACTTGAATGAGATCGGATTTATCCACTATTTCCTTAATTGATTTGCTTAATGGCTGATTCTTCGAAATGTCAGTTTTACCATGATGTGTTTTTCTTCGTTGATGACCAGGCGTCGGATGATAGTTCTCAGACGTGGAAGTATCAAACATGGTCTGCCTTCTTTTTAACTTGAGTTTTTTAATCTTCTTGAGTTCTTTCAGGAATTTTCTTTGCTCTCTTAATTTGACTGAGCCTGAAGTGATAACGGAAATCTTTTGTTTTTTCGAATTTTGCTCAAGTTTGTTATTGGAAGTGTCTTCTTCTTCCTCTAACTCTTCGTCGAAGTTATAGGATATTTCATCTTCCTCTAATGTTTGTTGTGGAGTGTTTATGTCACCTGTTCCAAATGGGATGGTTTTGCTTGGAGGAGTAGAGTTTTCCAACACTGGGTCTTGTGATAGCTCAATTTGATTTTGTGACATTGGAAATAATGAATCTCTTGAAGGTTGTTGTTCATGTGTTGTTTGTTCTGTTTCTCCTGTTGTTCTTGTGTCCTGACAAGATTCCTGTGTAGGTGCTTCTTTTGTGGAAGGAGGAAGTGAGGACATATTGGCCTCAATTAAAATCACATCTTCGCATGTTTGTGAGTTTTGTGGTGATGGATTGAGAATGAGCTCTTTCCATTCATTCATCGTTTCATTACTTAAATTTGGCTGTAGTTTGGAGAGAACTTGAAACAATTTTTCAAGGTCGTCTCGTTCTGGATTTTCTTCCACAAAGAAGTTGTTTTCATAGAAATTTTGCTCACTTTCCAACCCCTTGAATGCTTGAGAAAATGTTCTCGGGCTCACGAATGATAACGCAATAGAGGGAATCCTTGAACATAACAAACTAAGGGCAAGAGAATTAAATTCATCTTTGGATACTTTCACTTTTAGAGAGGAGACCTTCTTCCATTCATTCACAATATCAAATCCTGATGAGATGGTTTGGCTCAGCAATCCAATTACGTTAAACACTGCATTGTGGAGAACCTTCTTTTTTGGAATGCATTTACAATGGGAACCAATCTCAGGAACATTGAGAGCTTTGCGTAAAAACCTGCTAAAATCAATCAGAGAATATGAAACTTGTGGTTGTGCAGTCATATGTTGTTGTTGAATGTTTTGAAAAACTGAGTAAATATTCACCACAAATTGACAATATGAAACAATTTCTTTTCTGTACTTTCTATAGTTTTTAGTGGCTTCGGTAGCCCATTCATGAACAGCATTTTCACGCTTATTGAAAAAACATTGAGAGGATTGAATTTTTTCTTTTTTTGCGATTCAAGGGACCTCCAGGAGATTCTGTCTCTGAAGATGAAGAAGAAATGACGATTGGTGAGGCTTGTTGAGGAGGAAGTGGCAAAGATTGCTTTTGTTGTTCACGCCTTGCGGAGGATCGAGTTTTTGGCTTATTCATTTCTTGTTGTTGTGGTGGTAGTTCAGAAAAGGTCTTTGATTGATCATGTTCATCATGATCCTCAGTGTTGATGCGAGGAGGAGCACTTTCTTCTTCATCAAACGACAAATTCATATCGTCATGATCGTCCGACGAAGAAAGTTCTTCCGTTTCATCATCTTGATCCTTGTAAGCCTTTTTGATTCGTCTTGTTCTTCTTTTCGGATCCACTCGGGGAGGTTTTTCAGTCTTCTTGTTACTTCTGAGGTTCCGAGAAAGAGGGCGAGATTGATCTTCTTCATCACTACTTTCCTCATCAAAGAAAAGATTGTCTTCATCATCAAGAAGTCGTCTTTTGGTTGATGATTTTCTCTCTTCTTGTGTTTTACTTCGAGTAATGACCATAGTTGACCGTAGTAGTTGAAATAATTATCAATAATTTAAATATTATTTATACAAATATAGGATGCTCATAAGAGAAGTAGAATGGATGGTCTTGGACTGATGCGTTTGATGGATGGTAACGTTGTTGATGCTGTACTATTTTTCTATGTTTTACAAACACCTTTTACGCAATAACAATTAAAACAAATGCTCCGACCACGAACAAAATTTTTTGCTTTTAAACAAACAAAAATTGAATGAGCGAGTGGATGAAGGTAAGAAAAAGATCGAATGGAATCCACCACTTTATTGTGCCTTCTTGCTTTCCTTGATTCGTTTTCTTTCTTTAGAGACTGCAGCAAACCAATCGCCAAACATATTTCTGTGGAGTAAAGTGGTGGTGGTGAGTAGCGATGAAGCAAGAGCTCCTGCCACACCCAACGAAAAGATGTCTTGACCTGTGAGATAGAGTCCTTCAATTGGAGTTTCTGGTCTGCCAACCTCCAAATTGGTAAAATAATCTGCATCCATCTTTCGACCATAAGCTTCTCCAAATGGACATGCCAAATAATGTTGACAGGTGAGAGGGGTGGAGGAATCCAAAACATCTGGTGTGAAAATTTTCAATTGAGGGTATGCGATGTGTAGTAATTCGAGTGCTCTCTCTGTCAATTGTTGTTTGATTTCGAGATAACCTGCTCCTCGTTTCTTACATCGTTGATGTTCCCATTCCTTGAACCATTCATATTTGGTCTCAAAACAGCATGTAATATAAGTATTGTTCTTTTGAGGCTTAATTGAGAAGAGTAAATCTGGTATGTCAATACCTTGCTTGGGATCAATGGATCCATCTTCAGTGTGAATGTATCGTTCACGTTGTCCATCCAAATCATCGCTTGTGGAGAGCCAACAATTTTGATACCTTAAACCAAGTTCCTCAGCTGACTTGTCGTATCCAATAAAGACACAGTTCAATTGTTGACTTGGACGGTAATTGTCAATTTGATTCCTCAAATTGTACTTGGTTTGATCTGATTCTGTAATCAAATTCTTGAAAGTATTATAAAGACCTGCATTTGAAATGACTGTCTTCGCCTGTGCAATCACACCATTACTCATTTGCACTCCAGTGGCCTTTCCATTCTTAATGATAATGGATGCCACTTTTGCTTTAGTAAAGACGTCACCTCCGCTCTTTCGAATGACCTTAATTAAACTTTCAACAATATCCACTGCTCCCTTCTTTGGGAAGTAAGCTCCTTCCATGTAGTGAGATTGAACACTGTAATGTACATTGAACGGACATTCCTTTGGTTGCATACCATAATCACCATAGAAATAAGCCAAGCAACTCTGAAGTGTCTTATTCTTGGTGCATGATTCGAGAACACTTTTCACAGTTGTGTTGACAAGCTTGAAATAAGGCGCACAAAGAACGGGTGCAGCTAATTTGGCAATCCAAACAGGTAAGAGTTTGAGAAATAGATATGGCACTCGATAATCATTCAAAGTTTTTGCAGTCTCTTCGTATTGTTGCATGTACTTGTCAATGGCTTGCTTCTCTTCTGGAAATGCATTTTTGAGACAATTGACATAATTTTTCTTTCCTTTTGGAATTTCAATCCGTTTCAATAATTGATTCTTTGAAGTGTCATAAATGACAACATCGTCGTACTCACTGCATAATTCATCCATTTCTATTTTCTTGTCACACAAGGTATCGAGAAGAACCTTTAAGGCTCCACCTTCTTCGAAATTGCCAATATAATGAATTCCGGCTTCGAATGGAAATCCTCCTCTCTTGAACGTGTGCAGAGAACCACCTGCTGTCTTGTTTTGTTCCAAAACAATCACTTTCTTTCCAGCTTTTGACAAAATGGCTCCGCAAGCCAATCCACCAATTCCACTTCCAATGATGATGGCATCAATATCTTTCACATCATTCAGTGAATTCTGGGAAAAGATGTTTTTTGTAATTTTCTTCTTTTTGACCTCTTTTGGAGATATCGAGTCGACCTCTGTTGTTGAAAAAGAACTAGTCTGTTGTGGTTGTGTCGATGATGATGCATCATGATTGTCCTTTAAAACTGAGGTCGAGTCAAGAGTGTACTTTGGATTTTCGAACACACTGTCGGGATACCTTCCGAAAACAAATAAATTCAAAAACCATTTACCAATAATGCCTAGAGGAATGAAGAAGATCACAGCTATTACACCAAAGAGGAATACGCTCGAAATCATGATGATTTTGGCGATATGTTGCCGTGGCGTGGATTATTTTTTTTGATTGTCTCTTCGATTTGAACCTTTTTAAGGTGGAAGGATTTGGTGAATCAAGCAGAAAGAAGCAAAAAGACGGACGTACTATTTTCGCGGAATCATGCACGATGGTGAACCATGCAAAAGGTTTCATTCCGTTTCATTCCGTGCAACAAATGGAAGAACATTGTAAAAGACAACCAAGGACAACATTCTCTGTTTTTTTATTTTACTTGGAACTTTCTTTTTACCTGAAAAATGAAGCTTATGAAAATGATGAACCTTTCCCTCTTAGATGTTGAGTGACATCTGACGGTAAGGCTTCAACAAAAAAAAGTTGCTAACGTTGTGAACTCGAATTATCAACCAACAACACTTCATATATAGACACCTTCACATAACAGCGACATCACATGGGAATTAAAATTTCAACACCCGATATTCATTCGTCCCTCTCCGAAGATGACGAATCAACACAAAATACCAGCAATGGCATTGAAGTCTTATTGAGAGGAAGCAACCATCAGTTGTTATCAGGAGTTGATTTGGTCAAGTCATCCCCACAACAACAACAATTAAATTTGGCCAGCTCGTCAACGCAAAATCTTTGTCATCACAAGATCAATGCTGCTGTGAGTAGTAATAACATGCTTCATGATGATTCATCATCGTCATCATTCTTGCAGAGGAAAAGGTCAAAAAGCGTTTCTGAAACCACCAACGCTACAGAACCTCATCATCAGCAGCCCTGCTCAACCCGATTAACCATCCCTGATTTTACTCTTTCCGCTCCTCCTCCGAATTCAAGCCATGGCTTGGCCAATCACTCAACCAATTCCACACACAACAATATCACCACTACTCTCTCTACAAGCACTCAAAACATCATCATCAACAACAACATTAGTACCCACGTGATAGCCTCATCCTTCACATCCTCGCCCATCTCTAGCGATAGAAAAAAACATTCCCGTAGTCATTCTTTCAATTTTTTCAAAAGTAGCACAAAGGAAAACAATGATGAGGATGAAGAAGAAAACAATGATGAGATAATTTCCACGCTAAAGAGTGCTTCGGGAAAGAGCTTTCTTCAAAATAATAATACGCCATCTTTGAATCATCATCACCAAGTGGTCATTCCGCCCCTTCAAATTACCATGAATGATCGTCCATATCAGCAAGAACAAAACGATAATAAGGCATCTCCTCACTCTATTAGTAGTAGTAGTATGAATAGAAGTAAGAGTTTCAGATCCCTCTCGATTGCTTCCTTATTAAGCATTGGAATGAACAACAATAGTTCTTCTCAACAACAACTACAACAACAACTGAATAATGGAGGATTGCCGCCTTCCGTTACTGGAGAAAAAACACCACGAGGAGCACAGTATAGTATTTATTCAAAAGCAATGGCCAATATGGTGAGTCCGAGAGAGAAGAATTTAAATAGAATTGAAAATTGTAGACTTGTGGTACTTGTTGGAGGTATTGACAGTGGAAAAAGTAAGTGAGACCCTCTCTTTTTGGTGAGCTCATACAATATTATGTTCCTTATATGTTATTATATTTTCCTTAACATGTCAAAATGTCATGGAATCGTATTACTATGGATGCTTAATGTATTTTCAACAACAACAGCCACACTCCTTCAACAAATGAGAAGTCACAATTTTACCTCCTCAGAATTGAAATCCATTCGTGATTCGATTCTCATTTATTGTATATATTATTTGAAAGTCTTGGTCTCATCTCAACACGAAGTGAATTTGAATCATTTACTTCACAACTCTTCTCCTGAATTTGTGGAAAATTTCTCAAACTTGTATCAACAATTCCAAAACATGATTTCGCCCAAGAACGTGAATTATCCACACCACCATCATCAAGATTCCATTTCTCCTAGAGTTTCTCCACAAATTTCTAGTCCTAACAATTCATCATCCTCTGATGCATTCTCTCACGTCCATTCTACCCATACCTCGGATACAAGTATCGGCATTTCCAATTCACAGACTACCTCACAACAACTTGCCATTATTTCTCGTCTATGGAAACAAAAGGAAATTTTCAAAGTTATGCAAGCACTTTGGAAACATCCACTCGTTCAAAAGTCATATCGAGAACGAAATTTAAGAAAAATTCCAACGCCTCTATTAGGAGAAAATATCGAATATTTCTTACAAGATGGAAGAATTGAGCAATTTAAAAAAGTCAACACTATCACTACTCAAGATATCATACGAGCCAAGACGCTTACTATTGAAAGTATGCCAGTGGTCGACTTTACACATATCAATTTAGAGTATGATGGTTCGTTCAAAACTCGAAAATTTCTCTTATTTGAAACCTTGGGTTGGAGAGAGAAGCGTGACACTCTACTTTTGCAACAAACCTTTCTAGAGAAATCCAACTTGGATTGTGTTGTATTTATGGTTCCTCTATCAGAAATTGATTTAGTCTGTTTTGAGGATTTAATTTCTCCAGGTAGCAGAGATTCTGTGGTGAAATTGGGGAATTCTAATCGATTACTCGATAGTTTGCAATATTTTGAACAAGTCCTAACGAAAATCAAGACCATACCAGATGCACAGAGGCAACAACAAATTCGTAAAGTTCTTCTTTTCACCAAAGTCGATGTGTTCATTCAGAAAATTACAAACGGCGACGCGATCCAAGCACTTTCGAAATTCTTCTCAGATTTTTCTGGCAACAAGACGAACCCTCAACAAGTGTTTAATTATATTCGTGATCGATTTGTATCAGTTCACAAACGTTGTATTCAGAGTGAAAATGGTAATTCCTTACATGTACCTGAGTTGGCCGTGCATGTGGTGAATACTTTGGACTCATTTGATCTTAAAGAAGTGTTCGATTCCATCACAATGAACGTGAAAGAAATGTTTGTCAATTCTGAATTAAGCTCCCTCTTCCAAAAAGAATTCATTTTCAACAGAAGAATTCTGTACAAATGGGAGCACACACAATTCACGGATATTATGATAAGATGTGTCGCCACATACTCTGATTTGGACTATATCTGACAGATATACCATTGAATTCTTTCTGTGACACTTGATAAATTGTTATTTTAGAAGTTCTATGTTTGTGACATTGGGCTAAAAAGGACTGTATCGGGTAAAAACAGACCTCACTAGCTCTGATAATCCACTTCAACATTTCAACTTCAACACGTATAAGTGATCTCTTCCCTTAAAAACACCACAAGTGCACAAATACATAAACGTGTTTTCACATCATAGCCAAAAGCACAAACAAAAAAAAGCAAACCAACACAAAGAATAACAACAACAAGAACCATGGCCTCTCAAAACACCAGTCAAGAAACAAAGGAAATCTATGACAACATTTCCTCCAAATACGACCTCATTCAATATCATCCCAATTACAAACACGTGACTATTCCCACGTTTTTGAAACATTTCAAAAGCACTCTACAAAGACTTTCCACCACCTCCACAATTACTCCACACAACAAGATCAAGTTATTGAACTTGGCATGTGGATCAGGACATGACAGTTTTTCATTGTGGAAACAATTTCATTCTCAACTTGAAATGATTCTTGCAGTGGATCTTTCTCCTGAAATGATCAACATTGCAAATCAAAGCAAACAACAATTCATGGAACAGGAAAACATGACACAGTTGCCCATTCATTTTGTGGTTGGAGATGTCTTGGAATTGGACAAGAATGAACAAGTCAATCAATTCACAGAATTGTGCCCCTTATGCACACCTTGTTTTGATTTGGTGAGTGCTTGTTTCCTCCTTCATTACTCGTCGAATGTGGAAGAATTGGAGAGAATGTGTGAACAAATATCTCGAGTTTTGAAACCAGGAGGTTCTTTTGTCACACTGAATACTGATCCTTTCTTGAATCAAGCTTTTGTCAGTGAACAGCAAAAATCTTTTGGTTGCTTTAGATCTCAATTTCCAACGGCTGAGAAAGAACATAGAAAAGTCATGAAGGATGGAGATCGATTCGAATTCTCCATTGATTTGAATTTCAATGAAGATAACAAACAGGAGGATTATGTGGTTAAGTTTTATAATCAATATTTCACTCCTGAAACGTATGAAAAGGCATTGAAGAAAGCAGGTTTTCACACTGTGAAATTTCATCGAGTGGAAATGCTTGGCACACTGCAAAGAACTGATTTGAAAGATTTTGGAAAAGAATTGGAATTCAATGGAATGATTTGCATGGAGGCTCTAAAGTAAATCGAGCTTAATGAATCCCTTCTTGTTATTATTAAAAGCCCAAAAAAATTTATTCTTAACAATTATATTGTAAAGTCATATTTCGACAAATTTGATGAAAAAAAATGTTCATTCTTCAAGATGGATCCATTCCGAAGGCTACAAGTTCAATGCTCATCAAACACCACCACAACCACACCCGGCTATTACCATGCATGAATATATTCTTTTTCCTTCAACATAAATTATTGTTGTTCATCATCCTCTCATCCATCATATTTTCTTTCTTTGATCTTGCAATGATTACTGGTTCCGAAATTTCATCGTCCTTGTTCCTTTCCAAAACACATCATCAACAGCACCAGGTTACCACAAGAACCAATACTCTTGCTACCAACAAAAGGCTATCCGCCCAAAAACAACACATTCATTCTGCTCAAGATCGAGCTCCAAAGAATTGGGAAGATTTTGTCTTTGATCATACGTGGAGAGGTTTTTTAGACGATGATGCTCAAAGTTATGAGAGCGAGATCTTTACAATTAAATTGGATAATACAACCAATAGTGTGGATGTTCATATTTTGAAAACTTCGGACTATGAACATAGTATCCGACAATATCCAATTTTCATTCATTTGACTGGAAAATATGAAATTCAGAAAAACCTTACCACACAATTTGATTTTATTGTGAATCAATTGAGCTGTGAAAATTTATTGTTGCCAAATGGATTAATGGATCCTTCTGGATGTAAAACATATTCTGAATTGTGGACACCAGAGAAAAATTACTCGTACTCATTATATGATGTCGACGAAGATGGAGAGAACTTGAATTTTTATTGGTCTATTGAATATTCAATGCCAGACAAACAATTTCCAGTATTTTGGAAAGGATTAGTTTACCCTGTTGACAGATTTTCATCATGTTCATTTTCATCATCCATGTGGAGAATGGATCGAATGGATATTTTTCCAAATTTTGCCCAAAATGCATTTTTGCGTCTCGCAGATCAAACATTTGTGTTGCAAGTGAATCAAAATATTGATTACTCCACAGCACGAACGATATGCAAATTACAAGATAACTTTTTATCCTTAAACATTTCTGGAAAATATTCAATGATTCCAGAACTTGGTATTATGGTCGCAACCAAATCTACTTGCGAAGACTTACAATTTTGGGTACAGGACATTACTGACTGTAATTTGTGTCCAAAAATTGGGCGAGCTTTTGGTCTTACATCACTGGTGTTTTTTGGCGTACAAAATCAAGGATGCAACACCATCAAGTTGCAAGCAGAACAGACGGGTAATACCATGCAGGGATACAGAATACAAAATGTGGAGACTCCTAAACCCAAACAATGGGTTAATCCTATCATTTGTGACAACAATCACAATGTAATCATTGCAGTGAGTGTCTCGGTTATTTCAGGTATTATGATTGCCATCATTTCTTTTGGAATATGCACATGGTGCTTCTTTTGGAGAAAAAACAGAAGACCTGCATATCGACCTCTCGAGTAATTGAGATGTGCTTTTACTACTCTCGAAATGTGCATTAATAATGATCTTTCATAAACGTTAATCCAGCGGCTGTGGTTGGATCTCCGAAAGGACATGTTGTTCCTTGTTGATGGGATTGATCAGAGATTGGGGAGAAAGTTTCATCATCATTGTCATGCAAATGACCAACCCAGAAACATCGATCAATACATCTCAGTATGGCATATTCGAATGGAAACTTTTCTTTCAGTTTTGGATCTTTGCAGAGTAAATGCCGGACAAACTCGTCTAGTTCTTGATGATTCGAAAATTCCATTGTCTTTCCAAGAATTGACAATTCAAAATGTTCACGAAATAGTTCTGAAACTGGAAATTTCAATGAAATTGAGTCTCCTCCATCGTACAACTTGCTTGGTGGTAATGTTGAAGTTTCATGCAATAATTCCTTCACCAATATGGAACTACATGATTCAGTTTCTGGGAAAAATAGTTGTGCAATTTCATCTTCACAATTGATTGTACTGGTGTGGTTGGATGTTGTTGTCATTGCTCCAGGTAACATTTCAGCACCATTCTTCTTTGAACAATGCTTTACAATAGCATTCAATAAATCATATGTAAAATAAATGGCAGAACAATCCTGCGTTCGATCCTTATTCTCAAAAATTTCACCAGCTGCTGATGACGGAATGGACTGTTTTCGTCCACTAATGCTTTGTGCTCGTTGTTGTAAATGATGAGCACAAGTGAATAGGGATGGTTTTGTCGAATTCCACTCACATACGACATTACACACCACATCCAACACTTCCTCCGTATTAATATGATTGTTGTAATAAATGCAATTTTCGGTGGCCAGCATTCTGGAGAGCTGTAAACAATATCTAGGCACACATAAGCCAACGCTTGAATCCCATTCGAATAAGATGGAACCTATTGCAACCACTGGTTTCATATAAATGTCTTCTCGTATGTCAAATGTTAAATCCACTCCAAGAGGTGACAATAAATGTCGCATGGTCCGTGCTAATGGCTCGTCGTGCAAGTGAGTGTTCACTTTTGTATTCTGAGGAATGGTTGGATACGTAGGTAATAACAGTAATCTCACTCCACTAAAATTCTTACTCAAATTGATCATTTGTGTCACATCAGCCAGGTCAAATTCTGGCACATCAATCAGTTGCCACATGTCTGAAGATTTTGAAACTCCATTAAAATCATCACTGCTATCATTGGTAGCATCAAAACTACCAAATCGTTTCAACACTGGTTTAAATTCTTCTTCCAAGTCATCAAGTATAGGTTTCAATGCCAAAAAGGCTCTCTCATGACCTTCCAAGTACTTTTGTTTCAATTTCGAAGGCGTACTCAAAACTGTCCATATCAGGGATTGCTTCAAAATGGTTCTCCATAATTCTTGCTCTTCAGGAATTGTTCGATCCTTATAATAAGGATTCGATTTTAAAAAGGTAAGTAATTTTTGCGAAATAAAGGCCTCAATTTGATTGTCCATGAATGTTTGATGTGTGGTTGTAGTGGTTGGAGAAGCACCACATGACCCTTCGGATGTATTTCGAATTAAATTCTTTCCCATACTTCCAGTTCGTGATGAGAGAGAAGTCAAACGTTGACGAGGAGATGGAATTTCTTTGAGACATTTATCGGAACAGTTTGAAACCGCGAGACCCATTTGTTGTTGTTCTTCTTATTCTTGTTGTTCTTAATGTGGTTGTTGTTTTGTTTCGGATTTATGATTGAAAATTCGAATTGAAAATCTCTTCTTGTAAGAATGAATGAACCAATGAGCGAAAGGCTTGCGAAATTGTGGTCGTAGTGGTGGGCGCAATGTTGTGATGCTTTTTTTTCTTTTAAAATACCCAAGTTACAGGCGATAAGGCTTTACATCAGCAGCATAAACATATTGTGACAGGTGGCAGACGGCGCATCAAATCCATAAGAATATATATGACATGTTGGAGATAATCCTGTCTTGAGACATCATCATCTCCTTCTTTTTCGTATATCGTCCGTACGGCATAAATACCTCTCCATGCTCTCTACAAATGAATATAGAAAAACCTAATAAATATTCCAACGACACTCTTGCATCTTGTCATTCTCACAAAACAGGAGTATTCTCTTTCTCAAAATGTACAAAAGAGATTGTCTCTGTGAAATAGTTGAGATAAATCTTGTTGTTGTGTGAAGGGCTTTAAATGAATATTCTTCTGTTATTGTGAAAAAAGTATGATTGGATTCACAAAAAAAGAAATGGACAAAGAAGGGTTTGTTGCCTCACAGAGTTGTTGTTTGAAGATCCACATCTACAGTTGAGTTTGAATTGAGACTGCAACTACTACCATTGCTCAGAATTAGTCCAATAGGAAGATGATCACTTCCATAATAGTCATCCAAAATGTAACAATCCTCAATGAAAGGTTTTAAGGATTCGCTACAAATAAAATAGTCAATTCGACAACCTTCCTTCTTGTCACGCTTGTTATTACGATATCCATAATATGTGTAGCAGAATTTCTTGCTGCCGTGAATGAGTCGAAATGCATCAATGAAGGGAGGATTTGTTTTTGTGACAATTGGAGTACTTGCACGTTCTTGAGGTGTATAGCAAGCACATTTTTCATTGCCTTCTGGATTGTATATATCAATGGGTGTGAGAGCAACATTTAAATCTCCTGTCCATATCACTGGAAATGATGATCATGATGGTGAAATGAGTTTGGAAGAAAACGATGATGGTGAAATGATATGAGTTTCAGAAGAGACACCAACCTGGTTTTTTCTTTTCCAATTTTTCAAAGTATTTCAATAAATCCACATCCCATTCTTTTGTTCTGTATTCTAAGCGTTCGAGGTTTTGTCCAGAATTGGGGCAATAAGTACTGTTGAAATTGCATAAAAAATGATTTGAATGCAAATTTCGAAATTTCGATCATTCAAGGAATGATTAGTGTTGTTATTGTCGTTACTTTTCGATCATCTCCATGCAAAATACATACTTGACCAAATAAAATTTGTCAAACTCCACAGTAATGCATCTCCCTTCTTGATCATGTTTTTCAATTCCAATTCCAAACTTTACACGAAGAACTCGATAAGGGCTCTTTTTCAAAATATACACTGCAGTCCCTGAATAACCCTTTTTTGCCTCTGATGTGTTGAAATGACTTTCATAACCTTTGAAATGAAATTTTTGCATGTCAGCAATCTTAATATCTGTAGATAATTTTGTTTCTTGTAGACAAACACAAATTGGCATTTCATTCTCGAAAATTCTTTTTAGATAATTGGGTTGTTTTCGAACAATGGCAGAAATTCCATTTACATTCCAACTAATAAATTTGAATTGCTTGTTCGTGTCATAGGGATGATCAGTTCCGAGTATTGTAGATAATTCAGAAAAAGATGATGATGAATTAATACTCTCTAAAGAATTTGAAAATCGTGACAACATGTTCGAAGAAGTTGCACTAAGAATGCCAATCGAATTGGGCAAATGTTTGTTACTTTCAAGAATTGAATTTTCAGATTGTTCACCCTCCTCATCTAGCACCACTACGACATCGTTATTCTTCATATTATTTGTTTGTGCCTTTTCCGAATCCTCACCATCACTGCTGCTAGGTTCTTTCTTTATTACCAAAACCGTTCCGAAATTTAATCTTGATTGTTTCATGGGTTTTTTAGGCCCTTTGAAAGTTGCAGTAGGAGCAGAACCTGAAGAAGAAGAGCCTTTTCCTGCGGCATTGCTTGAACCCGAAACGGAATTCAACTTTCTTTTCATTTTTTTTACTGATTTTGCTGCCCGCATATGGCCGAGTGGTTTTTCTGGAACTGTGGCAGCCAACTGGTCCAGCGTTCGAATCCCAGGGGTTGCTGCTGTTATCGTGAGCAGTTTAAACACCTTTACTTCCGGGGTGCCTGCTAGGAAGTCACTACGTATCTTACGTTCGGCTTGTAAATAATGTACATAAAACCATCGAACAACGTTTATCATCGAATAAACCCATCCCTGAATTTTTTTTACTGATTTTTTTACAAAAAATATATTTAAATACTTTGAGCTGTGTAGTTTGGTGAAATACATTGTTGTGATGATGATTGTTGTAGTGGTTGCTGTGAATGATGAGCGTCATCTCATGTGAATTCAATTTGCTGAATCTCGAATTTTTATAATACAATTAAGACAACTGAATTTCAAAGTGATAATTGTGCCTTCTATAAAATTCCACAGTGAAGCTTTGAAAATATATAACATTAAATTAAGTATTTTCGACATTATTTTTAAAATTCGATAAACAATTTTCAACACAAAGTGAAGGATGATGTTCTTGACGATTTGGAAACATTTTCGTCCGAAACTCAAAAGCTTCCAATTCGGTCGACTCTAAAAAAATCTTTCTTGTTGTTCTTGACCTTGCCAAATGGTGTTGCCTTTACTTCGCCATCTGATAATACAACTACAAGAGCAACCACAACAACAACAACAACAACAACATTATGGATGGCTCTTCACGTTTGGTGCAAATCTATTTGATTGGATCATTCAGATAAATCATTCAATAAGTTCTGCAACAACAAATCGGATGTTAGACACCAACAACACCCTTTTTCATCATCCGATGATGAATCATTTCCTTCAACAACCCATCCCTTCACCAACAATTATTTCATCATCACCACCATCATCAATTTTAATCACCCAAACCCAAACAACAACCACCAATCATAGTGCTGAGGATATTGCTCTTGTAAGAGGCTTTATTCTCACATTTGATATTTGCTTTCTGTTGGTTCCGCTTGTACTGACCATTCTCATTCCATTGCTTTATGAAATATTTGTGGTTCGTAAAATTCTGGAAAAACTAAAAACAACATTTCATAGGAGGAGAAGTAGACGAAAAACACCCTCCATGTACTACTCAAAATATGGACAGTTTGAGGATAGTATTGAAGCGTTTGCAGTCGAGGAACAAGATAAGGAGGATCATCAGAGAAGTTCCTTGGTTTGGAGAATGATGTGCTTTTTCGGATGGAGAAATTTCAAGAATTTTGCCTTGTCGACACCGTTGGGAAGTGACAACTCTTTGGCATCTATTAATGAGAATGGCTGTTTTGCCATGTATCATTCGACACCTTTTCAGATATTGGATCGACTGTGTTCGAGTTGTTCAACCATTAGATCCTACTCTACCAGTGAGCACGATCCTCTCATTACCGATACTAATGTTTCAGTGAAAATTCGATCTGTGACACCAAAAAGTGTGCACAAGTACAATGTTTCGTGCTGGATTTCAAGTGCAATATTATTGTTCATTCGGATAGGAAATTTAACGCTTGCAATAGTCACTGCTGCTTATATTTATCAGTTTGAAAGTAGAGGAGATGGAAGTGTCACAGACAAATGGCTTCATTACACCAAATATCTCACGAATAATACCTTTAATTTATTTTTACTTTATTCCATGCTAGTCACAGTCTATCATGTGGCACTCTTAGTGCTGGCCTTCATTTATACAAGGAAGAGAAGAGGCATTGGAAGCGGTAATACAGATACAGTCACCTTTCCTTATGTAGATATTATGCCAAAATGGTTAGAAAAATTATTGAACTGGAGCGGAAATGTTGTGTGGATAATTTCGGAAATGAATTTGGTAGCAAGTGGAGTAGTAACAATTGGATTTTGGACAGTTATTATACCAACAGGAATTTTTCCAATTGATCGAATTACCTTCATCATCATTTCAGCACATGCCTTAACTTTTTCGGGAAGTATCATTGAAGCACTTTGTTCAGATTTCTACTTAAAATTTTGGCATATATTTATTGTGGGCTTATATTGCCCATCCTATCTTTTATATGTCATTGGATTGAAAGAGACCAATCTTATTCGAACACTTCCATATGGTGACTTGCTAGATTACAATAAGGGAGATACTGCATTTCTCGGACATTTAGGATTTTTAATTGGATTTTATGTCATTTTTATTGTCTTGTGGTTATTATTGACCTTGTGCAAGAAACTGATCACCATCAAGTGTTGCGGTATTTATGCATTTCCATCTCATATTGAAAACAGAGCTCAAGCAGCTCCTGCCGCCTTCAACAATAGCAAACTATCAAATCCTGTTGAATTTTACCAGTCCAGTTTTGTAGCAGCAGGTCGTGTGGATGTTGCTTCCATTCGTCACTCACGAAGCATTAGTCTTTCAAGTAGTATTGGTGAAGACGAGGCAGAACAATTCACCACTCTTCCAAAGAGTTATCAAAATAATTCTGAAGTAGAGAGTTCAGGTTGGAATGCTGGATCTCATTTGTAGATATTTTCTCGTATGACAATTATTTCCTACAATTTCATTTTCATTCAAAAAGAAAGTTTAAAAGAATTCATTAAAAAAATGAAGAAATTCACTCCATTAGGAAGAAGAGCTTTCTTTTCATCGTTTGTATCGGAACAACACAACCACCAATACACGAAATGTAATCATCTTTGGAGTGGTGGTTTTCATCCTTTTTATAATTTATTGTTCAACCATAAGAATATTCTATCGGTGGTTTCCATTTCATCCAACAACTCCAATTTTTTGAAACAATTTCATACGCTCCATTACAAACAACATGCGAAAGCCTCATCTTCAAGTTCTAAAAAACTTTCACCCGAAGATTATTTAAAACCCGAATCACCATATTTTACACCCGATAGAATTATTGAAGGACAGTACTCTGTGATAAATGCATTCAACCGTGTGGATACCACTAAAATTCAAGTTCCACGCTATTATGAAACAATGAAAGAAGAATATTCTATGAATTTGGAAATTCACAATAATGAAGAGGATTTACAAAAAATTAGAAGAGTAAACAAATTAGCTGCCGAAGTACTGAGATATGCTGGATCGTTGGTGAGAGAGGGAGTGACAACGGAGGAAATTGATGAAAAAGTTTTTGAGTATATTGTGAGTGTTTGTTGATTCAAGATGGAGCGAACTTTTGACCTTTAATTATTTATTGGAATTACGTTATGATCAATGATTTAAATGCTTATATATTGATTTAAATTCCCAATTATATTATATTGACATTTATTTGGGTGGAATTATAACGAAACGAAACAACAAAATTAATGGAATGAATTACCCTGTTGAACGAATTTATCATCAACAACAACAGACTTCACGTGGCGCTTACCCATCTCCACTTCGATATAACAATTTCCCAAAATCTCTTTGCACATCCATTAATGAAGTTTTGGTACATGGAATTCCAGATACACGACCTCTCAAATACTCTGACATTATCAATTTAGATATCACTGTTTATTTGGATGGTTTTCATGGTGACACCAATACCACCTATATTGTTGGAGCGAACAGAGAGACACCAGAACGACCGATTAAGGAAGAATATAAAACTCTCGTGAAAGTAACAAAACAAGCTTTGTGGGAAGCTATCAAAGTTTGTGGACCTGGAGAGCCCATGTACAGTAAGTATTGTACCTTTTGATCAACATTTCTTTTATCATCATTGAATCCATAATATTTTCTTTACAAATGTATTGTTTTGATATTCTTTACGAAACAATTTCTTCTTTGTGTTAACACTGTATTTAGGAATTGGAAATGCGATTGATAATTTTCTTTCAAAATACAATCAAGCTCATGGAACGTCATTCAAATCGAGTCCTGACTATGTTGGACATGGAATTGGTCGCTCTTTTCATTCACTTCCTCAAGTGATCATGGTTAAAAACAAATATGGAAAAGAGTTTATTGGAACAGATGTCATGCAACCAGGAATGATTTTCACCATTGAACCAGTCATTTGTTCTGGCTCAACGAAGAGTAAGACTTGGAAAAGCGATGGATGGACAGTGTATGCTCGAGATGGATGTGTGAGTGCACAGTTTGAGCATACGTTGAGAATCAAAGATGAATCAGAGTTGAGAGACTTTCGAGAATTGGGTTGTGAAGTGTTGACTCTGGATGAGCAAAATGTGGAGGATGTTGAATTGGTGAAAAGTTTCCAAAAAGATTTGTATTGATGCTGCGTTTGGTAAGAACGACTCGTTTGGATGACAACTGTCACATTAAAGACATACGACTCGAGCATGTTTGTGGCTTTGTCTATTAACATTTCTTTTCACATACAATATTAAGGTCATGATGAATCGAACTTATCTCAATGACCCATGCATCACGTACATTTAATTGTTGTCAACCATATTTGTTTCAACAACATTCATGAACAATTAATTCTCTCAAGGAAATTAATGACAGAGAGAGATTTTCCACGAAATGACCATAAACACCACAATTGTGACTGTGTTTCAAAGGAGATGTTTCTTTAAAGTCCTTTAGACAAGTTAACAACATCCTCAAAATGCTTGATTTGGCCATTTAAAACCAATTTCGAGTTTCTTTGAACCATTTCAAGCATTTTACATATAATGTTGCCTAATGACAATATTTGGGACCTCTCTCCTGAAATGGACCTCACGCCAACTGTCCTCTCCCACTCTCAAATATTTGCTGAAATTCTTTTAAGAACTCGAGATTCTCTGCACTTTCCAAAAACAACAATTCTGGCCATTCAAAAATATTTTAAAGGCAAATTTGGTGGAGTGCATGACCATTTGGTGCGATTCAATTGCTTGCAACACGAACAATCGCACGATTCGATGCATGGTTCTCATCGAATTTCGTATCAGCACCCCAACAGAACTGCACTTCTGTTCTTGCTTGAAAATTTCTCCATCAAAGAAGAATAACAAAAAAACGTTTTCAACGACACTCCTTCCTCGGAGCACCTCTCATTTTGTTTCTTTCTGGGTACAGAACACTTTTTCCACAACTCTCATTGTCACCGCGGACCCTCTCACAGTGAAAAGTGCGGTGATAAAAATTGTATATTGTTCAATCTCGTTATCCAAAACTACTGCTACTACCACTACCAACAACAACAACAACAGTTCATCATTGACCCTCCCAAATTGAATACAATTCATCATCAACATGGTGTTATCCTCTTCTTCCATCATCAAGAGTGGATATTTACAACAAAAGGAAGGAAGTTTATTTAATCGATGGAAACGGTAAGTCTTGTTCTCTTGACAAAATACATGAAGAACATATGTGTCCTCTCTCTCTCTGCGATCTGTCTACGATCGAATCTTTTATGAATACCAATATATTAGCTATTGGTTTGTGTTGACACGAGAGGGAAAATTATTGAAATTCAAAAAAGAGTTGGAGGAGAAGGAGGATTCTCATCGGAGTGCTTCTCCGCAGCCTCTTCAAGAATATGATTTAACGAGCAACATGAACAGCAGTCATGGAGAGTCGACAACAACTCAACCGTTGTCGTTAAGGAATGAAATACAAAGTGCGAGAAATATTTGCGGAAAGAATTATAGTATGGCGATTACGGTGGTGGAACATCATGACAGCTGTCAAAGATCGAGTACACAAACGACCTCATCTTCTAGCTTAATCATGTTGGTAGCTGAAAATGAAATGGAATATGAAGAATGGTTTAATGTTATATACAGAACAATTTGCGGGTCACACAATTCCAATTTTGGTAATGTGTCAAAAGAATGTCAAAACTCAGTGAGCTATCACATGGAAACTATCCTGAGCGCAATTTTGGATGCTGCCGTTATTTCAGATTCTATAGGAACCATTCTCTCTGTCAACGATGCCATGACGACTTTATTTGGCTTCTCCAGAGAGGAACTCATTGGACAAAGTGTCAACATTCTAATGCCCTCTCAACTCGCACGAGTTCACGACGATTACATGAAGCGTTATCTTCAACGGAGAGATAAGAAATTAATTGGAAAACCAAGAACTCTTCTCGGAAAACGATCGAATGGTGTCACATTCCCAGTCGAACTCTCTTTGGGTGAAATGACCAATTCGACGTTGGAGAAATCAACACCTGCTTACATTGCAGTGTTTCGATCGAAAATTGAAAATGATCAGTTTGTGAGTCATGCCATCGATGAACCATTCAATGCTGCTGAAATGTCAAAACAAGCATCCAATGAGGATGGTGACAACATCAATTCATTTGACAAACAGAGTCCCAAATCACCTAAATCACCAAAATCATCCGTCTCAACTTTGGATTCAGTATGGACATCCACTCCACACCAACCTCCACACAAAAACTCCTTAACGAACCATACCAATTATATAGAATACGATGACCTTGATGATGATCCCATGCACTACACACGTCCTCACAGTGGTCATCACAAAAATGGTAAAATTTCAGATGAAGCTACTGCAACCAATTCAACCAATAGTTCATCTCCGTCGAGTGCCTCAACAACACCCTCTTCTCCACAACAACACCATCTCTCACCTCACCACCATGGTGACGAAATTCTTCATGACATGGAACAATGGGTTGTGGAGTCGAGAAAGATGAATTCTTTCCAACATGAACACGACGGAAAGGATTTTGAGCTTGTGGATTCACTTCTTCAGGAATTGGATTCACATCAAACACAATTTGCACAGAGATTGCACTCTATGGAATTTTCTTGTCAAAAAACATACGAAAAGGAATTTAAAGAACTTGAATTGAAATATCAAACGTTAAAACATCATTACAAATTCATGGAAGATGAAAATAAGACTCTTCAACAACATTTGGACTGTTTTCATGAATCTCTTCGACTTTATCAAGCTGAAATGAGTATTTTACAAATTGGCAATGATTACATGGATGGAATCATGTTGAAGGATCTTGTCAAAGAAGATGTCATTTATCGTAGTGTGTTAAAAACCATTGCCAAAGAAGAGCATCAATTGAATTTACTGAAATTCTTGAGAAAAGTATTGAAATATCAAGAACAATATTCACCCTCGATGGAAGATGGTGGTGAGGACAGAACATTAATGGAGAAACCCAAGTCAGAAAAAATGTATGATTTTACCAACAATTGTGAAACAGAATATTTAGAGAAAAAGAAACGAATGAGACAAGATGCTACTTCAATTCTTGAAAAATTCTTTTCTTTTTCCTCAATGGTTCAAAATAATGACACTCCTCATGAACACTCACAAGAATTGAATCATGCTCAATCCATGCCTTTATTGAGTCATTCAAAAAAGGATACACCAAATCAAAGCAACAACACCAACTCAACCAAGATTAACCTCTCCTCCACCTGTGAAGATTTGTTACAACTTCATTCTCAATTTCCAACCTTTGGAATGTTTGACATGGCCATTTCGGAAGTGATGGATCGATTGAAAGGTAAAACTTTTAAACGATACATTGGTGAATTTCATGGAAAGACTGACAAGAATATCAAACGAACATTCAAATGATCCTTCTCGATAATAGGAAGGATGACTTTGGTAATTTTCCATATATATGGAGACGTTCCTTTCAAAACAATTTTTTCAATTTTCACACAATTTACCTAACCTTCACAAATTGCAAAAAACAATTCTCACTCCTCAATAATTGTGTTTTTCTTCACCGACAAGAAGAATAACAACATCAATAATAACAATTAAAACATCATTAAACATTTCATCATCACCATGAACAAGGAATTTTACCAAAGCAGCTGACATTCTCAAACAAACCGAATCTGAGAAACAACAAGAACCTTCACAAAAAGAGACAGCCTCAAATTTACAAGAAAAATCCAGTGGCACTGTTGGTGACTCTGAATTGCATTACAAAGAAGACATTCAAAGTGGAAATAAGAGTTACACTTCAAATGTGGACAAGGAAATGAAACAAGCAAAAGATATTGATAGTAATATTGGCAGTAACTCTCCAGCACCTCAATGGAGACTTTAAGTGTGATGAGTGACAAATCAAGTGTGATTCATTCTCAAGGATCATTCAACGTATGTGTAAAAATAAATGAGAGTTGGATGAGTGTTTACGCAATTAAATATTTTTTTCAGGGGAGAATGTAACGGGACGAAAAAGTGGTTGACAAGAAACATGAACTTTTCCGATTGAGTCATCCAGTTGCCAAATGCATTTTCGTTTCGATTTAACCAAATTTGGAATTTCAACTGTAGCACACACAACAGCTTTTGAAGACGTATGGGTTTATTATAAAGTCATCCCTTTCTTATAAATAAAGGGAGAGATTTAGTCAAAACTAACTATCAATTAAATACCACAATGAAAGTCCAAAAACAGATTATTACCAAGAATATTAATATAGTCAACGGAGCGTGTTTGTGTCGGTAGTCGTTGAAGCATCAATGAGAAGTGAATTGGCTAACAAACTTTTTAAAAAGAAAGACTTGAAACCAACGAACACCATTGTGCGATTTGACCTAAAGTGACACTCATACTATTGTTCCACCAATTTATTTCTAATTATTTTTATTGCTACTGTTATTTGAAATTGTTTACAACAATAATTGTGTAGTTTCAAGTAAATTACATCCACAGAGCATTGAAATTTTCTCTTGAATCACTCGCTGATATATGCCATTTCAACATGCTCGATTTCCCTTCCGAATCAGAAGACCAAACTTCCAACTACGATGAACAATTCTCTCGTGTGTGTTATTACATTAGCGGAGCCGGAGGAGGAGGAACGGATCCTACATTGGCCACTCCGGTCAGAGGTCTTCCTCTCTCCAATGACGACTATTCCTCCAAACCCTCCTTTCGACTCAAAGAAAGTGAAGAATACGACCAAGTCATTCGCCTCACTCGTCAATGTACCTTTCTAGCCATCGGGAGTTGGCTTCTATGCTGTGGCTGTTTCTATTCCTGTTTTTGTTTTTTACCTCTCTTGAGAAAGAATTTCATCTTTCATAACCATGAATGTTCCTTCTTGGAAGATGCACGATGGAAATACGTGAGAAGCTTCCGAGGGAATCGATACAAAGACTCGCCGTATCGGAGAGTGAGAAAAATTGCAGAACGAGCAGTGGAGTTTGGATTTGTGGGATGCTGTGCTGTGAATGTGTTGATTTTGTTTTGGGTTTTTGCGTTGGGAATTGCTGCGTTGGTGGTTACTTTGGTCATGTTGTTCGGACATTTGAGATGAAGATGATAGGAAGATGAGGAAGAAGAATTGGTTTTTTGATTTTCAAAAAGATTCTTTTTTCAAAGTGTCCATCCATCGGAGAAGAAGCAAATTCAAGTTTTGGAGAATTGAGGTACAGAATGGACAATACTGTGCTATGTATTGTACATTTATGTTGAATTACTGTGTGTACATTTCAAACTTTTTTAAAAAACCTCTCGAGTTCGATAGCCTTCATCAGAACAAGTGTAAGGCTTTTCCTTAATGAAAACGTTTGAGTGAATTTTTTTCTCTAAAAAAATAATAATGAAGTGGCTTCAAGGTGAGGGATCTCCACACACCTCAGAGAGGTCTCTCTTGACGAGATCTTTGTCGGGTGATTGGTCGTATCGGGATGAAAAGATCAAGAACAATGAAGAAAAGGAATGGATGTTTATGAAAAATTATTTAAATGGGTTTCCTTCAAGGAAAGACTCTTTTTCAAAGAATACTTCTTTTCTACTGGATTATTCAAAAATTGATGATTATTTGCAATTTTCTAGGGAGGAGATACAATTTGAGGGTACTCAGCAAAATTCAAGTTTTTCCGATGCGAATTTTAATCCGGAGAGCGAAGGAGCATCGCCTTCCATTGAAAATGAAATTCTACAATGTAATTATTCAGATACCATCGATGAATTATTAAAGTTAGCTCAGCATGAAATATCGGAGGAAGAAGAGCTTTCCGATGATGAGCTGCTGATGAACAATTTTGAATTCAAGGAGAACAACCACTCAGACACTCCACAAAATATGTACCATCACAAAAACACAACAACACAACAACCCTTTGAAAATAATGTGAATTATTTGGAAAGCACAAAATCTATTCAATGGCTTTGGGATACAATTTTCGACATTTATGAGTATTGTTATCATTTATTTATGAACAAAGGAAGTCAAATCATAACAACACCAGGATATTCAACAGCACTGATCATTCACAGCATGATTTCAACCAAATACAATATTAAAATCATCGTTGACATGGTAGGTTTGATTGAATGCTCAATAATTAATATGGGAAATTGCATCAAAATATTTTTGTGAATGATTTTCAAACAATTTTTAGACCTGGAAAGCTATACTCAAATCTGTCAATTCTTACAAACGTACCTACGAGAGCATTGCAATTTTCGACAAGTTTTTGATTGGGGAATATTCTTTGAAAGCCTTTTATTCTTTTATATTGCATCGAGAGTTCGAAAATCAAAAGTCACAATATAGACCAAGCCAGTTGGAAACTCCCTCTTCAGCATGCTTTTTCGAAGAACCATTACTTACCCCAAGAAAATCAAGTATAATATCGGAAATAATTCACCAGAAGAGAACAAAACTTGGAAATATTCAGGAGTTTAATGAAGTGAATCACTCACCGTCCATTCTAGAAACAATATCTCATAGTGTAATTACCCTCGATCATGTGGTTACAACCATTTACAAGCTACTATCAAAGGAACTTGTGAAAATAGATGAATTTAAAAGTGTACCTTCTCGAGAGAAAAATATATGAATACTGCACAAGAAAATTTAATATTCACCCCAATAACAAGGTCGTGTCTCTGTCAGAATTTATTGCACACCTTGTGAATGTCAAAACATGTAAATTAGAACTAATCATTAATGAACTCGATCCATATATCATGACGTCTAATTCCATTCCAGCAAGCAGCACACCAACATTATCCATCACCAATGCTTCTCCAACCAGATTCCCTTCAAGTGCCTCCAACAACCATACTGTGATAGAAATAATGCAAAACATTGAAACTGATCATTTAATTGATAATGAAATTTTTAGTAGTAGTGACATGAACGACTTTAATCATAACCATGAAGACGAGGACGTTGACGCATTAAGCAAGCTTGAAAACTATCTTCTTCAAAATCCAATATCTCCAACACCTTCATCTCCCAAAAATTCACCAAAAATCAACAACACTTACTCTTTATCAGAATGTTTCGACATTATTTTAGAATTACATGAAAGAATTCACCAATCCATTCAAACCGAACAACAGTTGAAAGATTTTGAAAGCTTTCTCGAAGAGAGAATTCACAAACTCTTCATGGTCAAAACCCATCTCCAACGCAGCAAAGATGGTCGTCATATTTTCACTCTCCTTCATGATGCCTTAATCAAAATTAGAACTTTCATTACGTCATGTCCTGTTCAATCTCTTCGAACACGAATGCTGCTACGAAAAATAGAAGACTGGAAACAGCAATCCCAATGAGGCTCATTTCTCCACACGATTTCGCAACAATTCAGAATCGCCACCACAATAGTCCACACACTCTCTCACCATTGTGGACACACTCTTCAACATGAGACGGCGATAGGAACAAATTTAGATCCACACGACCTTCCTTCTTTATTTGGTCCAACACACACTCAAAAAAATGTAAGTATTAAGCACAATGATGATCATCAATGCCTTGTTCATCCAACAATAATAACTTCCGATTGTATGGTTGGTTGCGGATCGTGATGGATGTTGCCCCTCCTCCTCCATCGATACATGTAAAAATCAATGAAATTCATTGAACAACAAGATCACAACAAGAATACAATCATCACAAGATGGACAAACTCTACACCCAACCTGGTTACACTCTTCACGATCATTCCACAAATTTTACTTTCAACATTTCGGGTTTCCTCTCACAAACTGCCTCTCCAACCACAACCATTCAAAGCTTGTTGAAGGAAAATTATGCTCATGCTGTGAAAGTTGCTGCAGAAAAGATTCGTGGTATTGAGTCTGGAAAAGTCGTAAACAAGACTGTGATCGTATCGGAATCTGAAAATCGTTGCGTCGATCACTACAATTTACGTTTGAAGAATTCATCTGTTGCTGGAAAGTCCCTCGATGAAAGCTTAAAGTTGTGGAATGATATTGTCGAAAAAGTTGATGCCATCACAAGTGGAAAATTCAAAAATCCACAAAATGGCAAAGCTTACAAGAATGTAATTTTCAATGGAATTGGTGGATCTTATTTGGGTCCACTGTTGTTGTGTGTGGCTATCAAGGGAATTTATTACAATGATTTACAACAACGTGATGGTCTTCCAAAATTATACTTTGTCAGTAATACAGATGCTGAAAGCTTTGATCAATTATTTGGTGAAAAGGGTGTTTTGGATTTGAGTGAAAGTTTGCTTGTCAACATGTCAAAGAGTGGTGGTACAGCAGAGACCAAGGGAAACATGAATTCCTTCAATCGTTTGCTTGTTGATAGAGGAATTGCACAGAACGGAAACATTGGACCTTACAACATTGCCATTACTACCAAGAATAGCAACTTTGACAAATTTGCTCAAAAGAACCAATTTTTACATACTTTCTATATGAATGAAGAAACTGGTGGTAGAACTAGTGTTGGTAGTGCCATTGGTATGGTTCCAGCTGCATTTGCCAAACTGGATTTTGCTGAATTCTTGAGAGGACAATCCTACATGGATGAAATGACAAGAAGGTTTGACACCTTGGAACACCAATTGAAAAATCCAGCTCTCATCACTGCAATTCTTTTGGATCATTATCAAAAGAGACATGGAAGAAAGAACTTGATTGTTCTTGGTTATTCTGATTCTTTACGTGAATTTGCACACTACTTGCAACAATTGTATATGGAAAGCTTGGGAAAGCAATTTTTAGAGAATTCTGGTGTTGAAAATCCAGAAGGTCAAACTGTCTTTGGAGGTGTTGGAACAGGTGAACAACATGCTTTCATGCAACAAGTTCAAAAGGGTATCAATGATTGCATTGTCAAGTTTGTCCACTTTTTAAAGAGATCTTCCGACTATTCAGTGCTTGATCCAACCGATAAGCAAGAACTTAGGGGAGAACATGTCGAAGCAAGTGAATTGACAGAATTCACCAAGAAAGGAACCAGCTATTTGAGCATGGGAAGACAAATGCTTGGATTTATTAAGGGTACTGAAAATGCCTTGTATAAGAACGGAAAACCATTCTTGACATGTACCTATGAGAAAGCTGACATGTTTAATATGGGTATGATGATTGCACTTGAGGAAAGAATTGTCTCAATTTTGGCTGCTTTCAGAGGAATCAATGCCTATGATCAACCAGGTGTTCAAGATGGTAAAATCAGCGCCAATGACATGAACAAATTTGGTGACATTCTTGAAAGAAAGATGGTCAGCGTGATTTTGCAAAATAAGGGATGGAAAGGAAGTGCAAGTGTTGCTATTAAGGAATTCGAGAAGGACTTGACCGGTGCTCCAATCTGGTATGTCGATTCAATCTTGAGTGACATGTATGGAAATTGGAATGTTGAATGGGCCTATCCTCGATTGAAACAAGTGGTCTCTGACGTCAAACGAGAATGGAGCGAGCAAGAAGGAAGAACAGAATTTGTCTACCAATTTATTTCCAAATTGTAAATGGAAAACGTTAGTTTCCAAAATATGGTATTAAATATTATTATTCATGTTGTGAACTTTCGGTAGTGTCATTGTCACTTGCAGTTGGTACTGTCTGGTCGGTTGAGATCACTGCTTCACTTTGTGTTAGTGCCTCGTTTTGGGATGTGCTTGGTGGCGTTGGTTCTTGAGACGTCGGAGTAGGTGTTGTTGCATTTTGAGTTGCCACAGGTTCTTCGATGGTTGCTGGAGTGGTTGTTCCATCATTGCTGACCTCAATTGTTGTTGTCTTACTTCCATTCTCCTCAACAGCAGCACTACCAGTGGCAGAAGTGCTACTAGAAGTACTGCTTGGAACTGCTGCCATGTCAGGTGGTGAATTACTCTTCTCTTGAGGTTGTACCACATATTGAATATCTACCTCGTCACCAGCTGCTTCTTGCAAAGGTTTAAATTGTGCCGATTGTTGTCTTTGGAATGGCAACAAGACTTGATTGGGAGGAATCTGTTGTTGTGATTGTTGAGGAGAAACAGTCGAGGTGGCACCTGCTTGTTGTGACGCCATTGCTGTCTGCTGTTGTTGTTGCACTTTCATTCGATACGAATCCACAAGTACTTTCATAGCTGGCAATAGCAATTTCGAAACCGTTTTGGAGGAATCAGCAAGTTTTAACTTGAAGCTTCCTCTTGCATGAACAGTCACAACATAATAGGCAGCCCGATTCAAACCAGAAATATCAGTAGGCATGACTGGAATAATTTGATATTCACCAGCTCTCAAAGAGAGTGGTTCAGTAAAATTGTAGTGATGAGTATTAATGGGCATGGCACAAGTTACTTTTTGTTTCTTGTTGGCAATGATAAATCCTTATTATGGAAAATAAATCATTTATCGTTCGACCACAAATTGGAATTGTCAAAACGATGAAGAGGTCATTCACAAATAATGATAATTCAAATAATGACAAATGCTTCATCACAAATACTTACCAATGGCTGACTTTCCTGAAAATCCTCTAACATTCTCATGAAGTTGGTGAAGTCCAATATACATTTCCTTTTGATCATTTTCTATGATTAAATCAAAAACAAATACTTCATTGGTAGGTGATCGAATAAAATGTCTTGCAAAGAGAGGATCGTATTTGCATGCCGAAATTGTAGAGAAATATTTCATAAAATCTGTTAGTGACATGAAAATGCATCCCTCATTGGTTGCAGACTCAACACTTAGGGCGTTTCTAAATTCAGGAGTCCAGTTGACTTTATCAGTGACAGACCAAGCGCCCTTCCATTCTGCTTTTCCTCTCAATGATTTCAATTTGAATACTTTTTTGCCACTAATTTCCACACATCCAAGTAGGGCAAAGGTCTGATGAGGTAATAAACCTTGAGGATCAATTTTTTGTTGAGCTAGAGTAGTAAAATCTGAAGTGGTACAGGCTGCGATGTATCTTAACTCGCCAAATTGGGTAACTCTTCTCCACAGACGTTCAGAAGGTTCATGTTTGGTATTGATCGAGTAAGTTGGACATCCTGAGAGCAACTCAAATGCGTCACTAATGGTCAATCCTGAAGATATTTTGTGGTAACATCCAAAAATTTTGGCAACTGCCTTCTCGATTGCCATAATCCACATATCACCCATTTTGCTTGAAGCATAGAGCGGTTTACCATCTTTTCCTAATGGGAAGTAATCATCAATGACAACTTTACACCACTCTCCAGCAATGCATAAATTCAATTCATAGATACCAGCTTCATTCACTTGTTTGACAGCGAATAATCTTTCAATGAGAGCAGGTTTGACTCCCAAGAGGCATAAAGCAGAGCACAACCATGCATCATTAATCATATTAGTCGAATAAATATCATTGCTTAAAATGGTCTCTGGACTGAACACTTTGAAATTATTTCCTAAAATATCGGGAGCTCTTGCCCACAATACAATTTGATGTTCAATCGTTGGATCAATAGAAATATTGAGAGGTGGGAACTGTTGATCGGAAAATCGATTTTTAACTTCAATGTTCTTTTTTACACCATCTGAAATAAAGTTTAAATATTCGTAACTCTGAGATGCCAATCGCTGCATTCGCTTATATTCTGACTCTTGAGAAATACTGCTCTTGTTTTCATTGATTGCAGCTTTGGTTGCTTTGATAAATTCTGAGAATTCTGATTCTTCATTTAATTGTGCAACCTTATTATCGATAGCTCCAGATTGTTCAATTACCATTTTAGCTGTGTTGACTTGAATTGTATTGAAACGAGAAATCATTTCTTTCATGTATCTGAATCTCTTTCGATCGATGAATTCCAAATGAGAAAGAATGTTCTTCAATTTTGTGTCATACTCACTGCTCACTTCTTTGACTTTTCGTTTGGCAACATCAGCATCCCTGTCTAGTTTGGACACGTATTCTTCACTATAGTTAATTTTTGAATCACCAGATGATGTGAAGGAACACAATTTGCATGGTCGCAAATTTTCTTCGATCGAGACAATCAGTAAACTTACCTTTGCGCAATTTTCTTGACAAGATCTTGAACTTTCTTTTCCGTCACCTCTGTCACAAGAATACTTGCTTGTGTTTCCTGAATGTATTGTTTCTCATCAAAATATTTATCACGAATTTTGTCTTCCTCTTTACGCGTAGCGACGAGTCGTGAGCTCAACTGTTTCTCCTCTTTCTTTGCCATGATAATATAGTTCTCCAATTCCTTTTTCACTTCATCGACATCTTTTGCAAGATTTTCCAATTCGTTGCAAGTGGTGACATAATTTTGAGCCATCACTTCAAGACCCGAATATAATTTATCCAACACTTCTGTTGGTTTCCGTGTGCTGTTTTCGAGAAGAGGAGTCAATTGTCGTCAGCATCATCATGAGAGGTCAACATCGTGTGACAGTTTCCATAAAAGTATTTAAAAATTATGTTCATCAATAATAATTATAATAATCATTACGGATGATTCAATAAATCAACATGATCAACCGCTACTACTTACTCGGAAGATGATGCTTCTTTCTTTCTCAATGTTGAAAATTTCTTGATCAAAGCCTTGTAATGCGCTGAAAGATCATCCAACAACTTTTCAAAATTTTCCAACTCTACGACACCACTCTCCAACTTTTCAATCACAATTGGAAAGACTTCAAATAAATCCTCCCGATAGGAATTTGCAGCTAAAAAGTCTATCTCAGAGTTTGGTTCTTCTCCGAGTGTTTTTGTTGCCTTATTTCCCATCTTGCAAGTTTTTCCAAATTATGGAGTATTTTCTCGTTTTTTAATCAATATTATTAAATTCAGAATTGATGATGACGAATTGCAATCAATTCAAAACAAAATTTCTCACAAAAATTCTTTGAATATTTTTTTTTCTCATAATGAGAATTTAAATTCAAACATTTTACAGAAACCCAAACAACACAAACAACACAAACAACACAAACAACAATAAATCAACAAAATCTCACACGTGTACTCTCATCTAAAATTTAACCCACACTCTCCACCGTCACCATCACCACCACTACTACAAGTATACATCAATTTAAAGAGCTTTCTCACATTTTCAACTCCTGAAAATTTAAAGACAAAAACTCCTCAAAAAAAATGAACCTTTTCAGAGCCTTGCTGCCAGTGCTGTTGTTGTTGTTGGTGATCGAGTTCTCGGCATTTGTAGTTTTCGGAAAGATTGTTCAGATTCAAGTCTTATCGAGACACTGCGACCGTTCACCTGTTTCATTGTATCAAATTCCGAATGATAAGTGGGATTGGCAGAATGATTTGGCCATGTATTCGTATGCGGGTAGGTGGTAGGCACGGACAGTGGAAGCTTTTTCATCATTTATGGTTGATGTTTGTTTGAATGAATATACTTTCAATTTTTGAATTTTGTTGAATTTTTTTTTCTAATTATGGAATGTGGATAACGAAAAAATCATGTTGAATGTACTACTATTAATTTTTAAAAAATTCATATCATACAATAGGTGGAAAACAGCCCTCTGTGAAGGTACCATTTGGTCAGGGTCAGCTCACTGGACTTGGACTTCAACAATGTTTCCAGGTTGGACAACAATTCAATCAAAGATATCTTTCGAGAGTGATGAATTCCAATGGAGGTGTGTACATGGATTTTTTCAACATTCTTTGAAACCATTTATTCTGAATATGCTGAATATTTCCATGCACCATCGAATTTGTTAAATTATTTTGAAAATTGAACTCTTTGATATTTAAAAATCAATATATTGAAATTGAATTGCCTAATGAAAATCTCTACGCAGCAAACGTAGCAAATCCCAATGTCATTGATGGTCTTGTGTATCCAATGGATAACGATGCAACTTCAACTGCACACTGGAATCCTCAACATTTTAGATTCTATGCCACAGATTATGATCGAACTTTATTTTCAGTTTTTAGTATTGCACAGGCCATGTTTCCACTGGGAACAGGTCCTGCCACTGATATTTCACTCAATGGTAAGTGGGATCGGTATTTTTGTGAAAACTTTTGTGATTTCAAAAACAATCATTATTATATTTCAAATAATTTTTGTCTCACTGAAATCACTCTATATTTTACAAATCCAAAACCCACAGGTCAACAAAGTTCATTACCAAACTTTCTACAACCCATTCCAGTACATACACAAACCTCCATCAA
Organism: Naegleria fowleri; assembly: GCF_008403515.1. Taxonomy (NCBI): domain Eukaryota; phylum Heterolobosea; class Eutetramitea; order Acrasida; family Naegleriidae; genus Naegleria; species Naegleria fowleri. The sequence goes on from NW_025407951.1 coordinate 51,815, forward strand.
CGAGTTGTGGATGAGTGCCTATGGAAAGTGTCCAGCCATCGATCAGAGAAATGAAGAGAATGAACAATCACAAGAATATTTGGACAAAATGCAAAAATTTAAACCATACCTTACCAAACTTTCGAACTGGACAGGAATTCCATTTCAAAATGACCTTATTTCAAGCAGCTCTGTCACATCATCACACTCGAAATCAAAGAATACAGGATTGTTATCTTTCTGGTTTTCTGAATCCAACAATGAGGTTCGTAATTTCTTTTCAATGTTGAACATTGTTTTTTAATATTTTCATTGTTGTGAACATAACACAAATGTATGTCCAATCATCCATAATATCAGAACAATGAAAAGGTCATTCCTTTCTACAAATTAATTTCAGACCCTTCCTTAATGAACCAACGCGGCGACATTCAGGACTATCCTGTCTTCAAAAAACCCATTGACTATTCTTCCTTATACATTGTCTATGATCTTCTCACCGTTCAAAAATCTCACAACAAACTCACTCTTCAACCCATTCTTGACTCGTGGGATCAAGTCAATGCTATTGGAAATATTGCCACACTCGAAACCTTCTCACGAAAAGTTCAAGGAAAACTAGGAGGTGGACCACTCGTTCAGAAAATGATTGTCGAGATGGACAAGATGGTGGCTTCTCTCACTGGTAGTGGTGGCGCTGTTCCACGAAAACCCTATCCCTATGGTGAAGATCCTGATGAACCCTCAAACATTCCTTACAAGTATGTTCATTACAGTGCTCATGATGTGAGTATTTTGTCGCTGATGGCAGCGCTTCGACTCACGGAAGATTACTCAGAGTTACGAAAAATTCCAAATTATGGAGCACACATCATTGTGGAATTACATCAAAGTGACACTGTTACTACTCAAAAACCCACGGAAAAAGATTTCTATGTGAGAATTCGATACAATAGTGGATTCAATGAAACCTCTTTTAGGGAATATTCATTGTTGTCATTGGGAGGAACGGGTTGTCAAATGGGATCAGACACTTCCTTCAATTGTTCCTTCTCAAGTTTTAAGGATGTCTGTTATGCAGATGCCATTCCACATGATTGGTGCATGGAATGTCGAAATAACAAGGCAGATATTTGTGTGAGAGCATTATATGAAGCAAAGAGAAGTGAGAATACGATTTTGATGATTATGCTGCCCATTCTTGGAGGTTTTTCATTCATTTTGTTGTGTTTTGTGGCTGTCATTTGTTTGAGAAGTAGTAAGCTGTCGAGATATGTTCGAGGAGGGTCTTCAGCGAATTCAACTCCGTTAGCAGGTAGTGAGGGTATTAATTATGGAGGAGGATCTTATTATAATTCTCTGAAATAATTGTTTCAGTCAAAATTTTGTCAATTATAATTCTTAATACTGTGATCCACAGAGTTTCATTAAATCATCTTTTTGAAAATTCGATTGTCAATATTGAAACTCTTTCAGTTTTTCCACAAGTGAGTTTGAATTGATGCGTAATTTAGGATCTAATTGAAGACATTTGTCAAATATTGGTATAAGGATTTGATATTTCTAATTTCGTGCATGGTATGGAATGGGCTCTCGATCATTTTTGTTGCAATGCCAATGAAATACTCACCTCTGGAAGTGATTTGAAAATCTGTTGCTTGAATTCCTCTTGAAATAATTCCTCACTCGAAATACTTGTGTGACCATTATGTGACTCGTCGTTGCTCTTACGCATCAACAATAATACCAATTGCAGCATGGAAACTCCTAAACTCCACACGTCGGATTGAGAGGTCCAAATGTGTTGAGAACTTTCTGGCGGCTTGTAAGTTTCAGATCCAAATGAACGATAGCTTTCCATGTCTTCAACTTGTTCATTCTCACTCATTTTAATAAAACATCCAAAATCTCCAAGTTTCACTCGAATACTCTCATCAAGTTCAAAACTCTCTACAAAAATATTTTGCAATTTAACATCTCTATGAATGAGTCCGTGAGAATGAATATCACAAAGAGCCCTTCCAATTTGATAGAAAATACTCAACAATTGCTTGGGTGTCAGTGAATGTTGTTTCGAAATGAAATGTAGCAAATCTTTAAAGTGATAATAAGGCATGAGAATGTACAATTCGTCATCTAGAATACCAAAGTCCTCAATTTGAACAAGATAATCGCTCTTAATGTTATAAAATTCTTTACACTGATAATGTGAAATCATATGCAAGTTCGTGTAAAATACATGATTCAATCACAAATTTAGTCATTAGTAGAAACGCACGATATGAAACGGCAATTACCACTTACGGCACTCCATTCAGATTCAATATCAGTGGAAACAATTTTTAGAATTTTCCACTGTTGTTGTGCTTTGTCAAAGCATTTATACACAGTACTGAATCCACCCTCTCCTACTTTGTGGAACTCATCTCTCATAAAGTCCAGATGTTCAATATTAAACTCTTGTTCGATCAAAGAATAATCCTCTGCTTCATGATCATTTTGGATTCCTAAATGATAATTGCTATTATCAACCAGCTCAAAAACCTGATCGAGAGGCATGTAATCGACTTCGGTGACAACATTTGTCAGGTGTTTTGATTCATCAACAAGAGTGTTGAGCTCGATAATAGTTTCCAATTTTTCGAATTTACACTCTTTTCCAAATGTGAACATTAAGAGTTGTTCTTGCATTTTCACAGAAATACTCTCCCATAATTGAAGCTTTTTAAGTAAATAGATGCAAAAATGTCCACTATTGTATGATGTTGATGAAACTTTGCAATTCCAATTACAACTCGTCTCACTAATACTTCGAGCAAACTTTTGCATAGATATTCCACTTTCCATGTTTGTTGGATTTGAACTTTCAAAGACACAACATAACAAGTTTTTAGGCTTGTCACAAAATGGGGCGACGGTCACAAGCAATGAAGATTCATCCCACACAAGAAAATTACCTCCAAAAATTATACCCAAACGGTGACTCTCTAAATCAAATGCCAAAAAGAGGCCTTTTGCTTCTTCTCTAAAGTGGCTTGCCAAAAAACAAGTAGCGTTCAAATAATTTTGTAATCGTATGGAAGTTCTCTCATCCAAATCACAAGTTTCTAATGAGAGTTTTTTCATATTTGTTCGAAATCTTTCTGGCAATGAAGGGTCCTTATTCAGGTCTCTTAACGAATTGATGCAATAGTTGGACCAACATTGAAGCAGATACTTGTGATCTAACTTGGAGAAATTATTCTGTGAATTCGTAGTGCTATACGAACTCCATGTGAATGCATTCATTCTGCTAATGGGGTTTTGTGAGCTGGGATCAAATCCCATTCGTTCAATCAGAAAAGCAACATGCTCTTTCAACCTCAAACACAGTACCGTTTCAAGAAGTGTAAAACCCATAATATCTCTCTTATTGACATGATGTAGGGCAATGTTCATAAATTCGTGGCTGATATGATGCGTGATGACATGGTGAGATTGTAATATCTCCAGATATGAATGGTTTTCTGGGCTTTCTTGCATTGAGAAAGTTGTAAGATGTATGCTATCTCTAATATTCTTGAGGTCAGTGCTCGAAAATGTATGAATAAACGCCACATTAACATATAAAGTGTAACTTTCATTGGAGAAAACGTCTTGACTTTGTCCAGTGTCGCCAATAACTCTAAAGCTCATAGTAACGTTGCTTGCGTTTTCTTGTATGGAATGCAAGGAAAATTGCGAACCTTTTAGTGTGAGTGTTGGCGTTCCCGAGATGGGAGTGAAACAGAATTTTTCGTGGCATTTCTTTTCAAAATGAATAAGTATCCGTCGATTGGAATCTGCCTCATAAATTACTTCCTCATGCATGGTCACATCTGCTATGGTAAAGAAATTTTCGTTCCTTATATTCACACAAAAATTTGAAGTCTCACTCTTTGAAAAATCTCTCTGTTCTGAATGAATATCGTCATTAGTTAGAGATTTCATTTCGATATATTTCAATAAGCCCTCACGTTTTTCATTTTCAAATGAAAATGCATTATGAGTCACTCGAATATTGTTATTGACATCGGTTGAAATGTCCACCAATAATAATCCCAAATAAATGACATGTTGTTGAATTTTAACTGGAATGACCAGTAAGCGGCGCGTCTCCTCTTCTCTCTTTTTAACTAAGCTCATTTCAATTTCATTTTCCAAAAAAGAAATACTGTCCGCACTATCCAGAATATTTGTTATTTTCAAAAAACTTTCACCTCGTGTTAAAATGGTGTACTCAAAAACTCTAACAAAATCTCGCAAAAAATCGTATTGAATTCGAGAATTAATTAATGTTCCACAACATTCATCGATTTGAATGCAACATTTCAATTTATCGTCACCTTGATAAGGATTAATGGTAATTTGATAATGATAATCGTTGTTCAGAGTGGATTTGATCAATGGTTCTTCTGACGATGAGAACAATTCATTCTCACTATTCTCTCTAGAGTCTTTCAAGTTGTTGCTTGAAAGTAATTTGTCAAGTTGTGTGGATGATGGTGCCACTTCAAGAGGAAAACACAAAAAAGTCATATTACTCATAATTCCTTCTCCATAGCCAATATCATCACAGCTTTCCTTACTAAAATAGGATCCCTCCGAATATGACGATTGATCTTCACGCCACAAGAAATCATCTTCTCCAATTAACTCTCTCAACAAAACAAGTACATTCGTGTTGAGATGATGATCGGAAGTGTCTGCCAATGATAACTCTTGATCTTCAAAATCGTAGGCATTATATTCATCGTTTCTCATCCCAACCGAGGAGGATCCTTGCATTACATCATTGTCAAACCCTTCATCACTACTACCTTCTTCATTCTCGGAACCATCACAACCTCCCGATGATGATGATGATGAATTCCAACAAGTGCTGCGACTTTCCATTTTTTGGTTTGGCGCCTTTTTAAAATTGTTTGATAAAAAACAAAATATAGAAAGCACAGACTCAGACAACGTTGTGAGAGGATCATCATACTGCTCTAATCATCACGATAAGCTCCATGGATGATCTTTCTTCACATGAAAAACAAGAAAATATTGTAAGCTTTTTTCAAGAGGAATTCATTCCTCCTTGTCATCATTGAGAGAGGTAGGAATGAAAAACAGCTCTTCTTCCCGTAAGCCGAACGTCTCGGCTTTATCACACCCAACATGCTCCGAAATTCAATCACCACGAAAACAGCAATAGCAACAACAACAACAACAACATCATTACTGCGTTCCACGTTATCCAGCACACCAAAAACTTCCAAAGTAGGAAAAAAATTCAAAGTCTTTCATCACGGAGTTGAATCATTTTCTTGCTGCACCATCATCCGTCCTCTCTAGAGATTATTTTCAGCGAGCTTCTGAGCGTGTTTTGTTCACTTGAACCATATCCATAGTATTCGTGTTATTATTATCCATCATCATTAGGACCCTAACGAAAAACCTTTTTTCTATTTGTAACATACATTTCCTCTCTAACGAAAATATATCAACTCTAACTTAGTTTGAAAATGATGATGATGATTTCTCAACCACCAAGCCAAACCTGCACAACCACATCACCCGTAGCCTCTTCTTCAAAATACAACCATCCTATGACCATAGAACCTTCTTCAAACACTCCATCATCTTCATCGGGACAATGGAACCCTGCAGATATGAGCGATATTCCATTTGCTGCGACTTTGTATCCTACCGAAGAGGAGTTTTTAAAGCCCATTGAATATGTTGAATCAATCAGACACATTGGAGAAAAGTACGGTATTGTAAAGATTGTACCTCCAGAGAAATACAAGCTAGAGCCAGCAGAAGACTTTTCTGATCTAGAAGTTAGTGCGAGTGCATTTAAATTCATATGCAAAATTCAAAATATTAATCAACTACAATTTAGAAATTTAGAACAAAAACGAAAATTTGAAAAGATGGTTAGAAATGGAGAGTTTCCTTCAAATAATGATAACAACATCATCCAACCAGTTGAAGAAACTTCAAAAGATATTCTGGTATCTGACGATGCCACTCAAAACTTGAAACGAAAAATCGAAGAACTCTTTCCAAACACCGAAACTCCTGAAAAGAGGCTTAAGAATAGCCCCACATCACACATAAAGACTGAATCAGAATCAGTAACACAAGCCTCTTCAAGCACTACCGAAACTGGAAACACCTCAGCTAAAGACGACTTGTTTGGATTTGAAAGAACAAAGAAGCCAATTTCATTGAAAAAGTATAAGGAAATGGCAGATAAATTCTTTAGAGATTATTTCACGGAAAGAATTCAGAGGGGTACAACTGTAACCTTACCACAGAAAGAAAAAAAGAAGCTTGCTAAAAATGGAGGGTTTAAGAAAGTGGAAGGAGTAAACTATTTCGAAGATATCAATCACATCACAGCAGATGATATCGAACGTGAATATTGGAGAATAGTCCATAATCCCGAAGAACAAATTCAAGTACAGTACGGAAATGATTTACCAGTGTCTGAGCACAAGTCATTCTTTCCACCAAGTTGGAAATGTGGCTGGGATGCTAACTTGCTGCCCAAGCTTCCTGACTCATTGCTTTCTTTCCTTAATATTGATATTCCTGGTGTGAACATTCCAATGCTTTATATAGGCATGTTATTCAGCTCGTTTTGTTGGCACGTGGAGGATCACTTTATGTATGCTCTCAATTTCATACATCATGGTGCAGGCAAACAATGGTATGGCATTCCTGCGTGTGGGGCCGATAAGTTCGAGCAAGTCTTTCGCAAACTGTTTCCTCACTTGATTGATGGCCAACCAGCCATTCTCCACATGCTTGTGACACAAATCTCACCAACCATTCTCGCAAGAGAGGGTGTACCTGTCTACAAACTTCACCACGAACCTGGTACCATCGTGGTAACATTTCCACGGGCTTATCATGCTGGATTCAATCAAGGATTCAACATTGCAGAATCTGTAAACTTTACATCATACTCATGGCTCCAATATAACAGATTGGCCATGTCCAAGTACTATGAGTGCAAACGACAAACTACATTCCCATCAGAGCAATTAATAATTTCTGCCGCTACATCCATTCTTTCAGGAAAGAGACAAAAGGGCTCATCTAAATTCTTTGATACAACTTGTAAATTCATGAAGGAAGAGCTGGAACATATTTTCAACAACGAGAAAGAGTTTAGAACGGAGCTACTCCAACTTATTTCTGAAAAAGAAGCACGCCAAATGCCATGCATTTCGAACCGAAATATTGAAAAGTTGAGGACATGCTCCCAGAAGGACAATAATATTCGATGCTGTGAATGCAACTCTGATTGCTATATTAGCGCTGTAACGATGAAGGAAAAGAAGAAGGAGAATCATTATTGTTTGCGTTGTGCTATCAAACGAGCCATGCAAGATAAGACATTTGCAGCTAAGTGTTACATTATTGAAAGATTGAGTGTTGAAGGCTTGGCTCAGCTTCATGAAAAATTTGAAAAATTGGTGCAATCACTCTCGATATCAAGCGAAAAGTAGGTTGTGTTCAAGTGGCAGATTATAAAGTACGAAGTTTGTGAAGGTCCATAAATTTTTTGTTCCAAGTCAACCAAAAGCTTTTATTTTACACCTTTATTTCATTCAACGAAAGCTTCCTCAATCTTTTTCCGAATAAATTCCAAGCAGAAAGCTCTTTTGGAGTGACGTTTGTTTAGTTACAAGTTAATGATAAGCTTGCGGTTTCCAACCATGATTGCATCTGTGGAAGGAGCATCTTTTCTGATTTCTTCATACATGTTCATGTCGATCATTCCTAGCGCTCCATTCTTTTGCTGTTGAGCAAAAATTTCCTTATGTTCGGAAAGTAGTTTTTGGGAATTGTCAAATGAGTTGTAAATTTCTGTCAACGGTTTTGGTTCGTGGCAATCAATCACAGCTTTTGGAGTGTGAGGCACCCTCTTGTGAATTCTTGTTAAATTGGAATTCTTTTCTTTGGTGGCAGTGACAAGGACAGTTTCATTTGTGTCATGAGAATAGAAAGTAACAGGCTGTGTTATAACTGGAATAGAAGGGTGTTGTGGCTGTACCAGCGAAGAAGAAGTCGAATTCTCAAAGATGCTATGATCTTGAGCGGTCCTGTGTTGAGAGAAATCAAAATATCGCCCGAGCTTTGAAAGATGTGAAACATTTGAAGGTGGCTCTTCCTTAATTGTTGAGTCATGCATCTTTTCAACCAAATTACAAGTCTTTTCCAATTCTTCCTTTTCTAAAGTGTGATGGGAAGTATGTCCCTCTGCCTCTTCAACGTGAATCTCTTGTTCATTATCTGACATTGGATCTAAGCCACCCAAGTTCATTAATTCTGTGTCTTCTTCATCGATTTCAATGTTCTCTTGATTCAACAGATGCTGTCCTTTTCGATGAGCAAAAATATCCAAGCTGTCAAAATTCAGTTCAGACCGTTGTTTCAAAGGACCCATTCCATTCACCACCAAATTCAATGTTGGTGGGAAATTTAAATCGAATCGATTGGTGGACGGATTTTCCTTTTCACCAAATGTCACAAATATAAACTTTTGATCTGATCTTGTTTTTTTCAAATGATAGGTTCCCTGGTTGGTTCCTTGCTTTTTATCTTTCTTTAGAAAATTCGTATTTAACTTTCCTTGACAGGTGTTCATTTTCAGAGTTCTGTCGAGGAAGTGGCGCGTTTTCAAGATGATGCGACACAACAAATAACCTTTCCTTGACAGAAAAAGAAATGATACAATCAAACAATGGTTTGTTATCTTGACATCTCTGAATAGTAAGTCTTAAATGTTGATCCAACAGTCTGCTCACCGTACTCTCATTCAACCATGGCAAACTTTCGGCGCATGAAAATATACATTCCTCATCATCGTATTCTGGTATTATATATCCGTTTTCGTTCACCTGATATTGATAGTTACAATAGTTCTGTTTTGAAATGGTATTATTAGTAACACTTACGGATTGATTGTAAAGTGTGACAAATAAATTAGTATTAAAGGTATCGATATCAATAAAGTGGTGAGAACGTAGTTGCGAGATGGTAATATTGAATTTTGTTTTTTGAAGCTGAAACTCAGAGTTGGAGTAATTCAATAATCTCAACTGTCAGAAAGTGATGAGAACAACCAGAGGGTTAGTTATCTCGGAATTACATCATTCAATAAACCTACTCTGAAAACATAAAACAAGGGATTGGAAGGATCAATTCCCCTCGATGGTAAAATTGATTTCTTTGACATGTTACGAATCGACAATCTTTTTCTTTTCATGACTTCCTCGTCTGGAGTTGAGACTTGAATAGACTCATTTAGGGAAGCATCTTTTGGTATCATCTTTCCAAAATTTGATAAACTTTGATATACAGATGGTATGTTGCATATTATGTTATCAGAAATCGACGAAGATCTTTGTTTCTTCATTGGCAAATCTTTTTGTTTTCTTAAAAGGTCTCTATCTATTTGATCTCTTGTTTTTTTGTCAAGAGTAAGCAACATCTCGAATAAGTTAGGATTTTTTGTATATTCTTCTTTCATTTCCTTTGATTTGTTTTCGGTTTTTCGTTTCGTAAGAAGAGATCCCCCTCTAGGTGTAGTATCATTAAGGAAAATATTGTTGGAAGTGGAAGTTAATCTGGGTGACGGAGAGACGGGACCATCTGTTTGAGATGTCACATCCGGAGGCTGTTTTTCTCGTACAAATTTTAAATAATCGCTTAAAGATAAATCAAATGGCATGTCCACAATTACTTCTGTTTTTGGTGCCTCTTCTATTGCTTTGAAAACCCGTTCTGAGGGCTTTCTTTTCAGCATACCGTTAGGGGATACCTGAAGTAAATTGTTTTGAGATGTAACCGAAGGTAAGTTCTCTATACTCATGGAAGGAACACGCGAAGGTACTTTTACCTTTCCAAACATTCTAAAACGATAGCCAACGGCAATCTGTTGTTCTTCCTCTTTTCGTAAATCTTTCTTGTGTTTTTCGGCTCGAACTAAATTCTTTTCGATCAAAACAAATCGCGTATTGCAGTCGTCCAGGTGGCTCAAATCTTTCCAAAACCTGTATTCAATAACAATGAGGTTAGATAAAAATGTGTTACGAACAACAAAAAGTGTGCTTTTTTCGTCATGCAGCACCTACCTATGTCTTGTTTTTAAGGGTATTGGAGCATGTGATTTTTCAGTGTCACTCCAATCGAACTGTTGTTGTAGAGCTTGAAGCGTTGTTGAAACTCCTTCAACTTCATAGGTCCTTGAAATTGTGGCATGCTTGTCCTCGACACATTTCCATTTTCTATCCACTTCTTTAAAATTAATAGGGAGAGGAATTTTTGATTTTCTAGTGTCCCTTGTTCCCAATAACTTGCTCGGATCATTACTAGATCTACTTTTTCCATATTGTTTCAAAGTTGACAATTCGTTCGTGCTAGTACTTGTTCTTCTATTTTGTAAATTTCTAATAGAATCAACATCTCCTTGTGTTTTTAAATTTCGTGTTGGTGGGCTTCCTCTCCGTAACTGATGAGCCTGACTTCCAATCGAGTCCTCTTCTCCTCCTTCCGATGTGATCCGATCCTGTTGCAACACTTGTGGATGTACGGTTGGACAAGAACTACTCGTCTGGTACGATGTTGTTGCTGTAGTGGTTGTGGTCGATGTTGATGCTGATGCCGATCGTGAAGTATTCAATACTCCTTGTATCGTAGAAGAAGGAAGAGCAGTACTGCTGTTGCTCACTTCCGACATTTCGGCCTTGATTGAGGTTCTCTTTCTGAACCACTTGCTGAATCAAAAAAATAATAACGGCTTATTTTTTGGCGCTTATTCGTTACGGTTATTCGGAGGATTTTTTTGGAAAATTTACAGTCGGAAGTTCGTTAAATGAGAGCATCCATATCAGGAAAAATCACAATGACTTCATGAAACTCTCGAGAAAGCCGGGGACATGACACTCTCCCTTTTTTTCTGTTGGACCAACTGAGGACGACTTGTGGGGGTGATGTTCTCACGAGGAAATATCGTTCCCTAGAAATACGACAATTGAACTCTTAGTACCAAGAGAACCCGTTGCTTGTAAACTGTGCACATTGCCAAACCTTCATTGTTGAAAGGCGTTGAACAATTTCAAAAAAAAATTGGCGTCGATTCAAACATGGAAAAGCTGAAGGGTGAAACCTCTTAACGAGCGATATCGATTGATATCCTCATGAACACTTTCAAGATATCAATTTCAAATTAAGCAAGAACATTCCGACAATTTCCCAGAATGTTGCAACCCTGTCATCTGTCCGTTCTGATAAAGGATTCCCGAATTAGTATTTCAACGAAACATCATGCACCATCTCATCTCACAAATATAATACAAGACAAAAAACATTGATGTCAACAATCAGAGATGAAACCACCTTCTCAACAACAACTCTTGGGTATTTGTCTCCTTCTCCTCTTCGTCATGTTGTGGATTCTTTTAGAAGGAAACGAACTTGCATATCCTCATGTTCATGCATCGTCAGTGCAAGCCATTCCCTTCGTTTCGCTTATTCACGAAGAGAATCGTGATCATTCCTCTTTGATTGAAGAAGAGACTCTTTCCTTTCCACTCTCTCATGAAAATAATTTGATGAACCAGTTGAATCGATTGCAAACACTCATGAATCGAAGAGAAATGATTCATTCGTTTTCTGCTGTGAATCGTTTGAAACAAGTGGACTACAATGAACAAGTTCAAATTGTGAAACAATTGAATGAACCTCGAAGTCAGTTTATTGTCAAGTTGAAGGAATTTACAAATGAATTCAATGAGGATGAACCATTCATGGCAAAGTTGAATGCAACTGATAGAGACTGGAATGGCTACAATCCATGGTTATGAAATCTGGAAAACCTTTGAGATTTTCAAATGTCTTTGCAGTGGTGGCCAAAACGTCAGAAATCATTTCATCTTTCAAAGCTATTGAATGGATTGATGAATATGAACCAAGATTCAAAAGTGCTTTGAATTTTCAAAAAATTCAACAACTCGCTCAACGACAACTTGGCGAGACATTTCACACTTCCAGTAGTTCTGTTAATAAGAATGACAGCACGAACAAGATTCTGATACATGTCATTATTACCATTCTCCCATCTCTTGATGCCATTCTTGTCAATCAAGAACTCGAAGAAGCTCATCTCATTGCCAATGAATTGAATTCCAAACTCACAGAATGGTTTTCCCAACAACGACAACAGCAATGGAAAACAACACCCAAAAGAATCCTTCAATAATTTCTCGAATTCAAGTTTCTTCAAAGGATAAACTGGAAATGAGTTTCTCTCCACTGGTGGCTCAACATGTGGGTGAAATTTTGAAAGAATATGCACATGTTCATTTCATTGAAAGAAAACACGACTATCAATGGATGAATAAGAGATCGAGTGTCATGATGCAAGGATTTGGTCCTTCTCCAAGTATTGAAATGTCTGCCTCCATTCTATGACATGGGAATTTTAGGAAATGGACAAATTGTTGGACTTTCTGATTCAGGAATTGATTGGGACAATTGTTTATTTAGAGATGCAAACAATCCCATTGTGAAAACCAACAGTGTCAACATGAATCATCGTAAAATTGTTGGATACGATACAGTGTCTGCTTATTCTGAATCTGGTTTCATATCCTCGGATGGTCAAGACGAAGTGGATGGACATGGAACTCACGTAGCTGGTTCTATTTGTGGAAGAATTCAAAATTTGGCTTTCAATTCCAATGCCAATCCAATCAATGAATATCACGGAATAGCTCCAAATTCAAGACTTTATTTTGTGGATTTAAAAAAAACTGGAAATCCATTTGTCATGATTCCTAATTCATATCGAAATGACATTTTCAAACCTGCCTACAATAGTGGAGCAAGAATTTTTTCAAATTCATGGGCAAACTTACCACCTGATTATTTTTTTTAATGTCGATACGATTGTAAAGATTGCGTGTGGAAGAATCCAAAGGACGGTTACAAAGAAGGTCAAAATGTGTCAGACGAAACTTGCCATGCATTGTTTGGAAGCGACTCTTGTTGCTCTATTTCTAATCAATATAATTCTCTCTGTCAAGATGTGGATCAAACCTTGTGGGATTATCAAGATAGTGTCATTCTTTTTTGCTGTGGTAAGTGTGAGAGTTTGCAAAGTTGTAAAATTGTACATGCCACTTCATTTCTTGTTGAAAGGGAAATTCAGGAGGAATATCTTCGAAAGGAAATACTGAATCTCCTGCAACAGCAAAGAATGTAATCGCTGTGGGTGCAAGTTTGACCTCAAATTCTGCATTCGAGGAATCTGTGTATTATGAAGATTTTAAAAACAACATTCAAAATGCTAAATTACCATTCTCAACTCCTGACGAATGTTGTGCCTATACTGGAAAAAATCAAGAATTTGGTAAGTTTATCTTTTGTCTTCTTTTCAAATTTTTTTTGTAATGTATTAAATGGAATCGTTTGGAATTCTTTTTTTGGAACCTTATTGGAATAATCTCTTATTGTTTTGAATAAGAATAGTTCGAGCTGTCTGCTGTCCAAGTGCATGGAAGAACTTATACACGAGCAATCCATCCACCTTCAATGAGTTCAATTTGGCCTTTTGTAAGTATTCCTTTCATCCCCTTTCGATTTGAATCATCCTTTTTGCTTGTCATAGTCTCTTCCAAAGGTCCAGCAGTGGGTAATAGTATCAAACCTGATGTGACAGGAATTAGTTACAATGTAGTGAGTGCTCATTCCGATGGAGACACGACCACTAATCAATGTGGAACCATTTCACCAGCCCTTGGAAATTCAGCTGCTTTAATGACCTCTATGGGTATGTAATTTTAGAACTATTGTGTTTGTTAAATATTTCAAATCACCATTCCCTATTGATACTCCATTCATTGAAAATATCAATTAAACCATTTTAAAATTATATTAATATTATGTCAATCCTAGGAACCTCCATGGCCACTCCATTGATTGCTGGAGCCGCTGCTTTATTGAGAGAGTTTTTCCAAACCAAAATGAACATTTCGAACCCTTCAGGCCCCTTATTAAAAGCTGCTCTTGTTCATAGCTCCATTCCCATGAGTGGAATTGTGGTCTCCAAAAATTGGCAAATCAAACTCTCAGATTTAGGAAGTCCAAACTCTTACGAAGGTTTTGGAAGAGTTTATTTGGGAAGTTTGTTACAAAATCAAGATGGTACTCCATTGAACATTCTCGTGAAGGAACAATCCTTTAAAAGCATTTCAAATTCTCTCAAATTATGTTTCAAGAGAGTGAATGGAAACAACGCAATTCAAACTTCACCCATCTTTAAGGCCACTCTTGCATGGTATGATTATCCAGGAAGTGTTGCGGTTGTGCCTCAACTTTTGAGTGATTTGAACCTATTCATCAATACCTATGTGATCAACACTAATGTTTCAAAACTTTCAGTGATTGCTGGAAATTATGGAAACCAAGTGGACACGACGAATAATGTGGAAAGAATGGTGGAAGAATTACCCCATTCATCCTTGAAAGAGAGTTCTGTGTATGTGAGTGTGGCCGTCTATGTGACTTCAATCTTGAAAGCAAATCGACAACCTTTTGCTCTCTTAATCACCTATCCGAAAGAAATGTTTGAGGCAATGGATCCAACAAACCCTTCATGTCTCTATACCACTGATTTTCAACCCCCTCCACCTCTTTCAGATGAAGCTATTGTTGGAATTGTGATTGGAGTATTGTTGACAATAGTGTTGGTTGTGGGTTTGACGGCAGTGATGTATTTGGTCGTTGTGAAACGATGTCGATCACAAAAAAGTGCTGCTGCTGTTGCTGTTGGTCATGATGTAAATTCAGACTATTCTAGTGGAAGATAGATGTTGTAAAGAAGATCTCATTGGGGATAATCTTTTAACTCTTCAAGTGTGAGATAAAAACAGTTTGTTCTTTTTCACGAAAAATGTGAGCTCAATGATTGACCATTAAAAGTTAGGATGTAAATGTAATTCATGTCACAGCACCGAGTTTTGTTTTTTTGAAACTCGTGAAAGTCTTGTCAATGCAAAAAGACAACACTTATTGTAATATTAACACTTGGATCATGAACGCAGAGATTCCAATCATCAATTCATCAATTCAAAAAATGTCTAAAGAAGAAGAAGTGAGAATTGCTCTTGTTTCCTCACCAGAGGCATTTCAGAAAGTCATGTCGGTTCGGAGACAAGTCTTTGTGGAGGAGCAACACATTGATGCCTCTTCGGAATTTGATGAAAATGATTCAACGTTTTCCGAACAATTAAATTCATCCTTGTATCGGGATGATGTTCAACAAACAAATTCAATGATGAGATATTATCTGGCTGAATTGGTGCCAATTAATCATGATGGTCATGATGATGGTGGTGGTCATGATGATGAATCAAACTTGTCAAGAAGTTCATCAAAGATTGGAGGTACTTGTAGAGTCCGAAAGACAGGACCAAACGCTTGGAAGATGGAAAGGTTTGCCGTTCTCAAGGATTTACGTGGCTTTGGCATTGGTCGGAAATTATTGAGATTTGTGTTATTGGATTTGAGTACTAGGAATCAAGAACAACAACAACAAGAAAGCAAACCACCAAAAATCTACCTCCATGCACAACTGTCTGCTGTGCCATTCTATCAGAAATGCATTTTCCAAGAGGAGAGACTAAAAGGAAGATTTTTGATTGTGGGAGAGCCTTTCGAGGAAGCTTTTATCCCTCATTGCAAAATGGAATGGCAATGGGAATGAACAAAGGATCCATTGCCACTCTGAACCATCCATATGAACAAATGGATTTCAAAAAAGTAATTCAATAGGACCCAATGCACACACCAATTCACACCAATATTGTTGAATGACAAGTCGCTTCTGATGTGTTTTACACACACAACTTGACATTTGAAATCCCATGTTCTCTTTAATCAACAACAAGAAAAATTTTTTCACAACTCTTTCGTCACGTCATCATCTCTGACGATCATAAAAATCTGATAACCCACTCTCTTTTGCTCTCTCGCTCGCTCTTCTTTGACTCTTATCAAGACATCGAATAACACTCGGCTCCTGTTGTACCTTCACAACAACAACATAATAATTTTTCATAATCAACAATAACACACCACCACCAATCTTGTACCATCATCTATCCCTTTCGATTTCATCATCATCATCATCATCATCAACTCATCATCATTTAAAAAAATGTCTCAATTATCACCTGATGAAACTCTTCGTATTGTTCGTCATTTCCTTTTGAGCTCTCCTCCTGGACAATTCGAAGATGTATTGTATGATATCAGAGAATTGGTAGCCAATGATCAACTTTTAAACACTGGAGCCTTTGATATCTTCCGTACTTACAATGTTGAACAATTGATTCCTGTTGAAGTCCCTAATCAGACCTACAAGGTGATTTTGTCCAAGTACAATGAAATCACTCCACAGACTTATCTTGATCCAGTCTCTGATCAGGTTCTCACAGTGGATCATGTGAAGGGACAAGTTACCGGTGTTTCTCCTGCCTCGTCTGATATTCTCAACAACTCGTTGAAACAAAAGAAGGACAAACTTGTCAAGGCAATCCAAAAGTATGTGGATGACCACTACCTTTCCGGTATTTCCAGTGTTTTCCCATCACAAAGAGATGACCAAAAGGGTGAATTAATTATCTGTATTACAGCCAGCAAATTCAATGATAAGAACTTTTGGAGTGGTAGATGGAGAAGTGTCTATCGTGTGAGTTTTGCCGATGACAAGGTCAAAGTGTCTGGCTCCATGAAAGTCAATTGTCACTACTATGAGAACGGTAATGTTCAATTGAACACTTCAAAGGAGCACGCAGAAACTGTGGATGGTGGTGATTCTTTTGCTGACAATATTGTCAAGATGTTGGTTAAGGCTGAAGGTAACTTCCAAACTCAAATTGATACCTCTTGTGCCAACTTGAACGAAACATTCAAGAGTTTGAGACGTCCATTGCCAATGACCAAGACTTTGTTTGATTTTGCCTCCTCTCAACACAAATTGGCACGTGAATTTGGTGGTAATTAAATTATTATGATCAAGATGAAATGACACAAACACATATATGCGAGCAAAAGAGTTCATTTTGCTCTACTTGTTATTATAAATTATTATTATTATTATTATTGAATTTTATTTCACATTGTCGAGGGATTGTGAGAATGCATTTCCATTCGAAAATGCAGAGTTTGCATTCTTTATCAAAAGCAATGATGTAAAAAGGATTGCGTTATAGTTCAAGAATCATCAAATATGGGCAAGAAAGGATCCAAAAACAACAAAGCCAAGTTTGACATTCGAGTCCGTCCAATGGAAAGAGCTACCGAAAAGACTCTCTTCACACAAAATTGAGACAAGGTTGTCTCTTCTGATGAAGGCCGAGTAAGGAAGTGGATTGTGTGATTCAATGCGTATGGATGGAGCTACGTACCTCATCGTTTGCATTTCATGCATATCCAATCAGATTTCAAGTGTGTCACACGACGGTATATTTTCAAACCTTGAATCAGCAACAACCATTTGAATTAAACTCGAAGTGGTCAACTTCAATCATCTCCATATTTACACAATCGATGGTGGCAGATTGTTATTGAATGTATATTGAACTGCTGGCTGCTGCGACTCATGATTCACTCCCAATTGAATCGGTTGAACATTGCTCGTGGAGGGCATGACCACTCCAGGTTCTCTCATCACATAAGGTTGGTCCATCTGTGTTTGTTCATGCGTACCATGCATGGTGCTTCCGTCTTGTCTGAAATCTCTCACATTCGCATTCGGAGGCAATTTCATTTCTACCATTGTACCACTTCCTGAGATAGTGGTTGGCACTCGAATTGTTTCTGCATTCATAGCTCTCTCTAATTCCATTCTCTCTACTTCTGCTTGCTGTCGTTGTTCCATTCTTCGTCGAATCATTAGTTGATACCTCTTGATGAGTAAAATCAAAGACAAGACAAAGAGAACGACAGAAACAATGACCACATAGAGAGGCCATGAATAAAAGCCTTCCCAATTGATGGTGGTGGTACCTGTTTGCTCATTCTCATGTTCACGTTTCAAACTCACAACCACATACACCACATACACAATGACAAAGGCAATTAAACATGTTAAGGAACACAGAGTGACGAGGATAGAGGCTACCAAGAATTGAGTGTTTTGTCGATGGAGAAGAGTATTGGAAGGATCCACTGTGTGGGTAGTTGTTGTGCTAGTTGTGGTGGTGATGATTCGGTTTGGAGTGGTAGCAGTCGTTGAGGGAACGACTCGGGATGTGGTTGCTGGTGAGGTGGGCATCAATGAGTTAGGGTGTGTTCTGGTATTCAAGGGAATGATCAAAATGATGATGATACATCAATGATGTAATGAATGAATGAGTGAAAATAGGATGGTTCCTAAAAAGCAATCAATATTGGCTACGATAAAGAGGGTAATAAATATTTGATTAATCCAAATCGAGTAATGAACAAACGGTGGAGGCCAAGAGGATCTATGAGGTTTGATTTGATTATTACTACTATTATTATGCAAGGATGATTCTTTTCAACACAACAATGGTGTTTTCGGAAACTACTAATGTTGATCAACAGAGATCGGAGGCTTGAGAATAATTATTATTTGGAGTAAACACCTAAAGAAGATGATGTGAATCACAAGACACAATTTTTTCTCTTCTAGAAGCGCACACGAAAAAGGGGTTGTTCAATCCCGATTGGAAAAGGACTTTTTTCAAATCGATGCGATAAATGTGTTTTGTCGTTGAGACTTACTGTAAAGTGCTGCGAAAACCACAATGAGGGAACATGAATATCAGCTAAATGACAACCGTTTGGGTTAGATATATATTCTTCAGCGAGACATGTTGCAAGTTGCTGACCAGCATTGAAATCGCAGGATCTTTGGCCAATTTAGCAATTTTTCAAAAAGAAAAAAAAACCCCAAAAATATTGATCCAACATCGCTTTGAGCAAAATCATCACATGGTCCGAACACAGAAAATCATGATGGTAGTGGAACAGAAGGATCGTTTATTTATTAGTGATGAAAATGTACAAATGATAATTCTTGATTTTTCAAATTCCTCTTCTTCTGTTGGTGAAAATTGTGGAGATAATCTTTCGAGATGGGAACTATTATTGAGAAAGAAATTCTCACTTCAACAAGAAGGAAAAAAGAAATGGCTCGAAAATAGAGAATTGAAATATGAAAAGTTCTTCCCTGTAGAATTTATGAATGATAAAAAATTTGTTTTGAATTATATAAAAAAGTATGGTTATGGATTAGAATATGCATCAAAACAATTAAGGAAAGATCGAGAATTTGTCTTGGAAGTGGTTCAACAAAAGGGAGATGCATTTCAATTTGCAAGTAAGGCCATTCGTAGTGATAAAGAGGTTGCATTAGAGGCCACAAGATACAGCCCAAAAGTTTGGAAATATGTTTCTTCAGAGCTTCAAAACGACAAGAAACTTGCATTAGAGATGGTCCAACGGAATGGATTGGCTCTATATTACGCACCATATGAGCTTGAGATTGATAAAGAAATTGTTTTAACTGCTGTTAAGCAAAATGGTGAAGCATTGAAGTATGCGTATGATAATTTGAAATCAGATAAGGAAATTGCATTGGAAGCAGTCAAACAAAACAAGAGGGCACTTCGATTCGTACCCGATAATTTATTGTCAGATGATGAATTCATGTTGACAGTTCTCAAATTAATAGCTCCAGAATTTTCTTATTTAAATTCTTTTGATTATTCAAAAAAAGAAATCATGATAAAACTCGTTCAAGAAAATGGAATGTTACTTTCATTTGTAAGTGATGAGCTTAAGAAGGATCGAGATATTGTGTTGAATGCAGTCAAAAATAACGGCGGTTCCCTTGAATTTGCTTCTGATGAGTTGAGGAATGACAAAGAAATTGCACTACAAGCTGTTAAACAATTTATCTCTCTATTACGCTGTGCATTGTGTAATGTCTCTTCTGAATTGAGGAGAGACAAAGAAGTTGTGTTAAATGCTGTAACTCAAGACGGATTTTCACTTCAATATTCGTCAGATGAATTGAAGAATGACAAAGAGGTTGTATTAGCGGCTGTCAGACAATATGGGCCTGCTCTCAAATTTGCATCGAATGTATTGAAAAACGATCGAGAAGTAGTTTTGGAAGCAGTAAGAGAAAGTGGTTTTGCTCTCGATTTTGCGAGTGAAATGATGAAACGTGATCGAGAAATTGTTTTAGAAGCTATCAAGCAAACACCTTTGTCTGTGAATTATGTACCTCACGATCTATTGAACGACAAACAATTCTTGTTAGAAGTTGTTAAATATGAACGTCAGTATTTACTAGATTGTGCGCCAAAAGAAATTGCATTCGACAAAGAATTTTTATTACAAGCAATCAAACTCAATTGTCTTTCCATTATATCACCTCGAAGTAATGATTATATTTTATCAGATAAGGAACTCATGTTAGAAGCTGTGAAGAATAATGGATATGCATTGAAGTATGCAATTGAAGAATTTCAGAACGATACAGAACTTGAAATATAAGCTCTCAAATGCAATGGTTTTGTATTGAAATATAGTGATGAACTTTATCAAGCAAGAATGCAAAATTGTTATTACGGAGCTTATTTGGGAAATGATTATTGAATGCAAGCAAAACGGTCTTTCACATGTAGTTCCTTCATTCAATACATATTCTTCCTTGTTTCAGCCCACTTCCTTATACAGAGTAAAGTCAGTCCATCAAGTTTTATAAATGTTTTCATCTTTGAAATAGAAAGCACAATAAAATCCTTCGTCGTTCTTTTCAGAAGATTGATTCCAAAAATTATTTGAATTGAAAAAAAAATTGTTGGGCCATCATCCTTGTTCGACAACATTCCACATCATCACCGTCAAGGAATAACAACAACCATGGTAACCCGAGCAGATAGACTCCGTAGGAAAAAGAAGAACACTACCAAGGCGGTAGATACCATTGGTAAATTGAGAAAATTGAAAAAACACTTTCCCGAACTCACCCAACCTTTAAAGCCTAAACCTGGATTTACCAAACAACCCGAAGAGAGTTTTTCATCCATTACCAATGAAGAGGAATTGAGATTGGAGAGAGAACTTTCTGAAAATCCACTCTCCTATGATGCTCGGATGAAATTGAAGAGAGAAATTATGAAGAGAGAATTCCGTGATGATTTGAGTAAATTAATGAAAGAGGATGAGGCTAAATTTCAATTATCATTCACTCCGAAACCTACTGAATCATCAGTTAATAAGAAGAAGATGGAAAAGGATGAACAATCAACAACGAAAGGAGTGTCATCATCAACTGGATCCTCCGAAAGCAAGACCATTCCAAAAAAGAAAGTTAAAAAACATCTTCAAAAACCAATTACTTTCACCACGAATCATGTATTAAAGAGATTGAGCAGTGAGAGAGAAGCTTCAGACTCGTTGACAGATTTTTGGGAAGGAACGGACAACACAAAACGAAGAAAACCATCAGAGCCAGCACCGGAAATCGTGCGAGAGGTAAAGAAAGCATTCTATAACCCAGTCTCAGGTCAATCCTATAATCCATCACTGAAAGAATATAAAAAGGCCCTTACAATGGCTTCAAAAGGAGAATCTAAGATTTTTAACCAGTTGGATAGTGTACTGAATCAACTCACAAATAGACAAGATGATGTCACACCAAGTGCCACCTCTTCTCAAAATGTAGATCCATCTTCTCCAGAAGAGAATGAACGACAAGAAACCAGCATGGAGGAAAAAACACCAAGACCAAAACCAAAATTCTTAAAGAAAAAAAAGATTCTCAGTCTCACGAAGAGAAAGGGATTGAGACAACATAAGGGTGACCTTTTGCGCTCACTTCTTAAAAAAAAGAGAGCTGCTGAGGACACAATTAATGTTGCCAAGTTTGGTAAGAGATTATTGAAACATAGAGAAGAATTTGAAAAATTACTTCCAAAGATCAGGGAGAAGAGAGAGCAAGCCAGGTTAAAGACACTTAAAAAGGATCCAGTTCAATCATCGAATGATGTCATGATTCATTCTGAGAAGGATATTGACGAAGCTTTCAAGGCAAAGAAAGTTGATGAAACTACAACACTGTCATCTGTTTCATCCTTTAGACAAATACAAAATGGTAACTCGGAACAATTATGGGTTTCCTTCACGAAACGTTTCCATGACACAAAGACTGTGCATGATCGATCGTATTCGAAAGGTCATCGACGAGTTGGAGAATATATTATATAAAGTGATCAATTGGTCATTATTACAGATTTGTCGCATTTAAAAATGCCTTCGGTATTGACACAAATTTGATTCTTTTATTAAGGTTGACGAAAACTTCATGCTAGAATTTTCCACTTCTCAATTTCATTTTCAATTGTGAAGTTTCTTTTTCAATCTCTTCTAACCTGGACTCCAGGCTCATTTTCTGCTTTTTTGCTGCAATGCTCTTAATACCCATCGAAAGCAACTTTTGCATGTCACCTTCAAGCTTTGTTTTTTCAAGAGCTAGTTGCATGAGTTTGTCATCAATTTCTGCTGCTACATGATTTTTAGGAGCGTCCACAGCAAATGGTTTCAAGCTGTAGGAGGTTCCCATAATCTTGTTTCTGTTAGCTTGTCTCTCTTTTGGGCTTTCATGTTTACTATTGAGCATGGATAATGTGAAGGGAGTATCTTGCGATGATTTTGAAGAGGGAGTGGCCAGTATTGTTGACTCTGGTTTTGAGGAGGCATTAGTGGTATAGTTAGAGGTCGTTTTTGAGGTCGTTGAGAAACCTTTTTGGGAGCTGTTAGCAGGAGTGTGAGGTTGTGACAAAGTATCTACAACACTAGTTGAATAATCTGTATTGCTACCGTACGTAGATGTTGGATAGGAAGGAATTGAGGTGACATGAGAATTAAAATTGTTAGGTGCAAAATTGGAACTTGTTGTTGTTGCATATAAAATGTTCGTGTTTTTCCTATTGAAAGAGGAAGGCTGAGGTGCCTGATTGGTCGTATTATACAGTGTGTTGCTGGGTGTGTAGCTTGAGTTTTCATAGGACGAGCTCTGCGAGTTGAATGTATCAAGGGAAAGATGAGGACGTGATGGAGGTATTGAATTCACTGGTTGAGAAGCTGTAATACTATTAATATTGTTAAAACTGGTAAATTGTGGTTGATGGGAGAGCTGCTGTTGTTGCTGTGATGCAAGGAGAGCCTTTTCGTTTTTCAACATGTTAATTGTTTCTCGCAAATTTGCAATTTCTCTTCTTGACATGTCTAGTTCTTGTGAAAGTTGTTGTTGCTGATTGAACATGGCTTGTTCTCTCTCTTGATTGAACATGTTTTGATTGTGAGACATTCGCGAAATTTCTTCTTCCAATGTTTGCACACGAGCTCTCAATTGATCATTTGTCTTTTCAAGCTGAATTCGAACAGTATCTAAGGAATTATGTCTCTGTGTGATATTTTCATTTTCACGAAGAAGTTGTTTGGATTGATGTTCCAAATTTCGTAATTTTTCTTGTAATTGTTGATTATTTCGTTCACTCTCTGTGTACATGGCAAAAGCTTTCTCTCGTTCCTCAATGACCTTCATTTCCTTCTCTTTGAGAGATTTAATTTCTCGTTCTTGTGTCTCAATCTTGTTGCTGAGTCCGTTCAAATTGTCTTCCTTACTTCTGATCTTGGACTCCATTTCTTTGGATTGTCTTGTTGCTTCCGACAACAAGTGTTTCAGACGCTCAATTTCATCCTGAAGTGTTAATTTTTCATGTTCAAATTGTTGAAGAGATTTCCTCTTTTGTTCGAGCTCTTGAAGCAACTTGTTAGTGTCTTGACCGTCCTTACTTTTATCCAACAGTCCAATCTCTGACTTGAGCCTCTCATTTTCTCTTTGAAGCTCGGTTATTTTAGAATCTTTTTCATCCAAAATTTTTTCCATACGTTGTTGTTGAGATTGTATCTCCAAGTTATGTCTATCAGTGAGGCTGTGAATTTTGTCATTGTGAAGCTTTATCATTTCGTTTTTGTCTCGTTTCAGTTCATTGATCTCGCCCTGAAGTCGAAGATTTTCCTCTTGTAGTCGTTTCATTTCTTTCAGAGAGGAAGACGAAGGAGCTGATCTATTTCGAGAAAGTGTTTGTTTTTGAGATTTGTACTCGTGTTCTTCAGAATCTTCTTGGTCATTTGAAAAAACGAGATTATTGTTTTCTTCGATATGCTCTTGCTCATCTTCAACAATTTCATGCGTTGGTTTTTCTAGCAATTTTTAGGATATCGGGCTTGTTTCCTTAATGGTTTTTATCGTTCACATTGGGAGAATCCTCTTGAACTTTTGTCTCTTCGACCACCGGCGAACGATACTGCCTTGATTGTGGTGGCAACTGTGGAGGCGACGCCGAGTCGGAAGACGAGTCATTATCTCGTCTCTGGTTAAAATTATTGCTTGGCAAAATTCTTGATGATAGGGTTCTCCTATGCTTGGCTCCAGATCGAGGAGGTTGTCTTGCCTTAATTGGAGATTCATGAATCGAAGTAGGTGTGTCATCGTCTTGATCAAGTGTTTCATCTTGTTCTTCCACATCATGCATTTCCTGATGCTGATTATATTTTGCATGAATTGGAATTTCATCAAAATCATTTTTCATGCTTTGCTTAAGGACTGGCTTGAATAATTTTGTATTTTGTACCACAAAATTTTCATCCTCTTCATGATGGATAGACTCGTTGTTGGTTGAATTTTTCTTGTTCAAGTATCGTGTCATTTCGTACAAGGATGAAGGCTCCTCCTCCTCTTCGGAGATGACATTCTCTTCGTCCTCATCGATAGCGTTTTGAACGGAGGATGATGCAGAAGAGGGCCGTCGCTTAAGGCTCCCAATCATTCTGGAAGAAGAACTAGGAATATTTAATGGTTGTTGCTGCTGCTGATGAACTGCATGGTGATTATTTCTTCCTTGTTGACTCCGATGACTTGTGTGTGCTTGAGAGGATGAGATAGGTTCTCGATAGGAAGAGGCTCTCATCTGCGCAGATGTTGATGCAGTGGTAGCAGTGGATGACCTCCTACTCTCCACAATTTCAATTGGAATATCCCGAACCGATGATGAAACTGATGGTGTTTGTGTAGTAGAGGATTGAAAAAAGGCAGGATTCATCATTAACCGATGATGATGATGCGATTGAGGATTCTGATTGTTGTTGGGATTGAATTTGGACATCATTTTTTTTGGCGGGAAATGATTTTACATGTAATAATGTGTGGACAGGTGAAAAGTGAGATCTTCTTCACCATTCTCTTAGGCATGATGCGACAGGAAGTTTTTGGGTGACGTCAAGCCAGTTTCTCTGTAGAAAAGGACTTTCGATGGACTAATTCTACTATTCCATTATCCAATTCGTGAATCTCAGCTCACGAAAAACCCGTTTCGCAAAAGACTACTGTGTCGTTAGAGCTCTAGTTCAATCGTTCCAGATAAATTTTCGGTAAATGACAACATTCCGAACTGCAAAGAAGATCACACCCAGTTTTCTAACCATCAGGTCTTGATGAATGTTTATCACGCTTTGCTCTTTGCTGGTATTTTGAAATTTGAAACTTCTAAAGAATTTAACATGGACGTCATTCAAATTTAAAATCGAAGGAACAGAATTTGAGGGTGTCACTAGTCTCGATACCTATCAATGAACTGTTTTCCTCAACCTGTGAAGAACGATAGATATCAACTCTTATTTCCAAAGGCAGTCATTGATCAATATGTAAAATCTTCTGAAGCTTCTTCTCATACATATTCGATTTCACATATTTTTAAACAATATGGACCAATTCTTTCTTTGGGAAACATTATGGAACAGTTAACATTAGTTAACTTTATGTTTAGAATGAACTGGGGGTTAATTCAACGTTTAAATACAGGAGATGTTTTCCATTCTTAAAGAATACCTGTGTTGAAAGATCCAGAATTTTCTGCCTTTCCTCCGTGTAAAGCTCGAACGATTTCCAAACGTTGAACGTAACGACTTTGGACAAGAAGTGATTTTGATACAATTGACCACACAGCTGTTGTTCCTTGCAACAATCTGTGTTACATCCATTATAACATGGCCAATGACCACTTTTGGATGAACCCTTCGGACAACTGTCATCCAAAAAAATGGTTCAACAGTCTCCCCTATTCCACATCCATCTCTCCATATTGTTAGTGGCAGTATTTGTGATACTTTCCACATTACTCGTCATTCTCACCAGCATGGTTCACTCCTCAAATGCTTCTCCTCTACACATTCTCTCCAACAATAATCTCCGAAATATTGGTTCTTCCACAACATCAAACAATGGATGGACCGATCAACGTCATTTCCTTCGTTCCTTTTACTATTCCACAGGAGGTCCTTATTGGAGAAATAACACTAGATGGAACACTTTGGATACCAAAGAGGAGACGAATTATTGTTCATGGCGAGGTGTGACATGTGTCAAAGATGAATCGGTTCTTGCTATTGCTTTGGTGAATAATAACTTGACAGGTCTATTACCTTTAGGTGTTTCTGTTTTGAGGAATTTAATGATTTTGGATTTGGGTTTTAATAATTTATATGGACAAATTCCAAAGGAATATTCGGAATTGGAGAGTTTGAATGGTATTGCTATTGGAAGTAATCATTTTGAAGGAATGTTGCCAGAAGGATTTTGTAATATTTTGAGTTGTGACGCATATAATAATCCAAAATTGAAATGTCCTCCAAATAATTGCAGAAATAATCATTGTAATATGGCTCAATGTAATTGTGGAGGAATGCAAATGTGTAATGATGATCACGATTGTGCTGAAAAATTATGTAGCAAGTGCAAACAACAAGGATGTAATCCATGGTTTAAAATATGTCAATAAATTTTAACATGACACATTGATCAAAATCAACAAATACATGTCAAATTTCCTTCAAGGTCCTCTCACAAGCTTTCATCATCTCATCGTCACTCTTGTGACGCAAACTCTCGTCATTGTTCCTCAAAATCAGCACATGAGTATTTAATGGATTTTCAACTCGAATTTACTCTCGAAAAAGACCACTAATGCGTTGCCCCAAAACAATCCACATCATCCAGTTGAATCAAGAAAGTTCCTCATAAGCCTTTAAATTGTGCTTGGACATTGATTATAAACAAGCCTTACTCTATACAACAACATTTCAAAATCAAGACTTCATTCGTCATTTAATCATCACCTAAGTGCATACAACGACTCTCGTATTCACATTCAAAAAAAACAACAACACAACCTCTAATATGTTCAGTTGTGTGGTTTGTTATTGCCAAGATGAAATGCAATTCATTCATGGCACAATGTGGAACAAACGACCACTTGAAGGAGAAAACAACCATCTCTCATCTATGTGTATTCATTTCGTCCTCATTCACCATTGTTGTGGATTTGTGTGGAATATTGGACAAGGGATCATGTTTCCAAATATGGTTTTCTTTGAGGTGATAGGAAACGTTGAGACAATCATGATCGTTCTCATGCATCGTTATGCTTCTCATTCCTCAAGAAGAACTTACTGTCCCTCTCCTTCCAATCTTGACCATTCCTTTGAAATCTCATTAAACATGCTTCAAGATATTGAACAAGACCAATGCAAAGGTTTTAAATATCCCTTCACAAGAGTCGACGAGGAAGGTCGATGTGAAATGTGTAAGAATTACAAGTTGAAAATGCTGGCCAAGTCTTTGACTTGCTGTTGCGAAAAGGTTTGGGAGGAGGATAAGTATGGGGATTTTTTATTATTCTGAGATCAGAAACAGCAACAAAAGTCGGTTCAGCGTCAGCAGGTGTTGTTGAATGAGCAGCAACAGACACAACAAGTAACTCTGTTTCAGTTGAAGGAGTTGTTGGAGGAAATTAAAAATAATAAACATTAATTCCGTTTGTGTTCATTTCTCACAAAATTTCATTTGATCTATCTTTTATTCATTTTCATTACCACATTAGAGTACAGATACAACCTCTTCAGGCTTGACTTCTCACGTCTACTTTTGGGATCATATTTAATTCAAAACACATCCCACTTGATTCCTGAAAGAAAGAAAATAATTACACCCATTGTATCGAGGACCATCTTGAAATTAATCCAACCCCTGTAGCCACATCAAACAGTTACTTAGCATGTTCATACAGCCATCGGTATGGATTAACCTTAAATTGACTACTAAGGTCAAACAGATCAAAAAGCACTGCCCACCTTAAAAAAACCAGAAACTCAACACTTTTATTGAAAAGTACTTCCATGGTTGAGCAGTGAGCTCGAATAAATTCTTTTGATTCTTCAGAGTGAATGCATCCATGAACGCAATGCAGTGGATCCACAGCCATAATCGGAAAATCCATTTTAAAAACTTGATATGTATTGAAGTTGCAAATTCCATTAACAAGTGCAAGATATTGTTTACCGACTTGAATCAAATTAAAGAGTGACATACAACAATTTAATTCAAGCATAATCTTGCTTGCGAGTTTGTTGGCCATGTTACATTTTAATTTTGTAAAGAATTGAGTGTTTGAGAGGAACATTGATTCAGCTTTGTCATCCATATTGTTGCAGCGCCTTTTATTGTGCTTTCTTACAGGATAATTGTGTCAATGCATTCAGTACTTGAGAAATATTTGGTCTCTCTGAGGGATCCTGTTTCCAACACCATGAAATTAATTCTACAATCTCTAATTGTTGAGGAACAATAACAAGTTGAGGAGACAATTCGGGTCGTTCTCCATTAGCAACCTTCTCTAAAATTGTCTTGGGTTGTGTACCTTTCCATGGATTCCTCTGTGTAAATATTTCATATAGGACAATACCAAACGCAAAAATGTCCACAGCCGAAGTGAGTAAGTACTTCCGTTTAGGTAATAAAATTTGCTCTGGTGATTTATACTGCACCAGTACTGCTGTTTCTGCAGAACTAACATTTGGATTGTAATATTTGATTAATGCAGGTGGAATAATAAGATTTTCAGTTGATTGTGACGGCGAAATGTCGCTGATTGGTCCTGATGCTGCTAGATTACACACATAGCAAGTACTTGAGTCCACCAAGAACTTGGTTTGGAATTCATCAGCAAGCATAATGTTCGCGCTATTCACGTTAACATAAATCATTTTCTTTTCGGTATGTAAATAATGCAATGCCTTTGCAGCGCTAATAGCAACTCTATAAATGATCTCTGGATCCCTTAATTGCTCTTTCAAGTTGTTTGTGTCTAAACTTGATTTTTTCTTTGCTGGTGGTTTAAAAAGAATGTCATAAAGGAATCCATATTTGCAGTGCTCCATTAGAATTTTGAATTGAAATTTGTCAGCTCGAAGGCCATATCCAATATGATCAACAATAGATGGATGTTTCAATGTACAAAGCAAGAGAGCTTCTCTCTTCCACGATTCAAGCTGTTCTGGTTTTGAAAAAATAACTGTCCTCACAGCATAACATTGTTGGTTATATATACATGATCTTAATACATAATTGTGTCTTCTATCGACGACTTTTTTCTTCTATCACCATTGAATCATAATCTGGTAAGAAATATTGACTCTCTAGCTGTGTGAGCAGGTCTTTATCATTTCCAAATAGCATGGAAAGAGTATCACCTTGTTGAGATTCAAAATTTCTCTTTTCGGCATCAAAAATAAGTTTTTTCAAAAACTTGATTACCTCAGTTACTGATATCAAGGATGAATCGTTGTGTGAGGATCTGAGTTGGCTGTCAACAACACAATACTGTATAGATTGTTGATGGGTGAAATTTGAGGTTTTGTTTTGAAATGCCCCAGCTGCTGTGACGTTGTTGCTAATGTCAGCGGAAGGACTTGCACCTTGTTGTCGCGTGACACTATCCGTTATTCCTTGTCCATGAATGCTTATCAATGATATACTCAAATTCTTGTTTGGAAATTCAGGAGGAACAGTCACTGCAAATTTATAATGAGTATAGTTCAGCGAAGACTCAGTAGGACATGGCAACACATCCTCATCTCTATCCATGTCATCTGTGTTTTCAATGGGTTTTTTGTTTTCTCCTTTTGAAGCATTAATGATTTGAAGTTTTTGTACAGGAGTAATAATTTGTGTTGAGAAGCGAAGTTCAAACACGAGCAAATTGTTCACGTCAGGAAAGTTTAGTTCCGTGAAATAATACAAGCAGTAGTTCGTAGTTCCGGTACTTGATGAAGATATCGAACAGTCGTCGCCTCTTCCATTAATTTCATCATCGGCCACTGAGTGTCTATCGATGGGTATTGAAACTTGTTTTTGTATAATTTCCTGAATTTGAATTTTGGTTAGAAGGTTGGGTTTACTCAGTGGTGATACCGATTGAGGAGTGTCGGCTGCAGCTGCTGTGTGTTGTTGTTGTTGTTTAATATTTTCAATTTGTTTCTTTCTCCACATGATCTGTTGTTGTGCGTTGTTCACTATAATAAATAATATTATTAAAAGGGATGATGAAAGGACTTTAGGGTTATTGTTGTTGATGATGATGGCCGAAACGTTTTTTGAAATAAATTACGGTAATATTAAAATGTGTGATGGCTTGATAGTAATCTCTTTCGTGAATTTCAAATTTGGATGGCTCTCTCAATTTTGTGGTGTTCAAACAATACAAAAAGAGAAGCACCAAGGAGAGATGATGCAATTATTATTTTCTGAATCTCAAAATTGATGAAGCCTTGATTAGGGAATGGTTCAATGAAAGGTGTTGGTGATGGTGATGGAATGGTGATGAACACACGTAATTTTGTCTCGATTCAAACTCACAAGATAAATATAACTTGAAACTGCAAAGTCTTTTCTCTCTGATTGTTGTTCGATGATTTTTT
The DNA here is from genome assembly GCF_008403515.1 of Naegleria fowleri. Taxonomy (NCBI): domain Eukaryota; phylum Heterolobosea; class Eutetramitea; order Acrasida; family Naegleriidae; genus Naegleria; species Naegleria fowleri. The sequence goes on from NW_025407951.1 coordinate 82,739, forward strand.
TCAGCCATTTCTGTGTTTTGGGAAACTTCAACTTGGAAATTCGCATCCACATATTCTCTTCTTATTATCGAATTGTTCCTTTGAACAAGGCACAGTCCACACAGAGCTCGAGTAACTGCGTTGCTTTATCATGCTCTCGGTTGAAGACATGAGGTTTTGCTTCGGATCTGGGTGAGGAGAAGAATCTCTCAATTTGCACCAATTAAAAGTTAGATTCAGTTTATTTCCAAATAAAATCATTTGTCTTTGTGAATATAAAGTGACAAATTGATCAAAGTTTAAGCTGTCTTTAGATTCAACAACTTGATCACTCTTTGATGAAGCATTCAGATCGTTAATGAGATGACTAATATCCTTCTTGGTTGTTTCTTTTTTTCCTAACTTTGAAAACACGTCAGGGTTTTGTGCCTAATGGAAGATTTGAGTTGGCAAATTGATGCTAGATGTTGTGTACTCTATGCGCCGTTAGTTGAATAAACTCATAATTCTTCGATTTTACTCGTTGAATTGCTCAAATGTTGTTTCAGCAACAAATTCTTCTGCCTCTTCAGCTTTTATGAGCTTTTCAACTGTGCATAGGGAAACAATGTCGCTGCAATTAAGTTTGACTTTTGTGAGTTTTAAGATCTCTTCTATTGACATGTTGAAAGAATTAGCATTCCTACTCCCTGCTACATCCATATCTCATCACAGTTATAAGTTTTTTCTGGTGACGAGAACTTTGGTGCTTCTTGTTGTTGAGTATGCATATGATAGCAAAAATATGAAAATGCGCATCATCAAGCAGAAAATAAAATTCAAGAAGAAAAACAGAGAAAAGCATTAGAAGATTCGTCTAATTTAGAAAAAGTCTCAAAGTATTTCAACTTAAATAGTTCAACTTCAAAAGTTTTAGAAGAAATGGAAAGACGAAAAAAGAAAAAGTTAGAGAGCAATAAGGAAGAACAGATTTTGGAGGAATATCTTTCCTAAAAAGAAAAAAATCGATAGGAATAGATTAAGTAACCAACGTTGTCTTGATTGTTTTCTCTTGTTTCGAAGACGTAAACAACAAGAATCGTTTGGTTAATTTAGAGGAACAAATGGGTTTGTGGTCTCTCCAAACACCCGACCTTTATAAAGTCACTAAACAAATCACAACGCACGAATAAGCAGAAAATTTTTTGAGCATGAAAATATTGTTCGTTGCTCAACCGAACTCTTTTAATGTTTACAATCGAAACATTCATGCCCTTCACTTCGTTCAGAACATATCATGCAGCTTTTGTACTCATTCACAAACTCACACATGGTGGATCAGGAAGAATTATGAATGGAATAATGTGAAATAATTTTATTGCTCTTTCAAAATCCTTTCTCAGCCACTAAAAATTCTGCCGAAAAATATCTTTCAAGGCAGCAACGAAAAATCTTTATTGGAAGCTGTCAAAATACATCCTATCGCCTTGAGTTCGCAGACGAAAGAAAGTTTCGAATTCTTGTCCGAGTGAATTGAGCTCAATGGTTTTTGCCTTGAAGAAATGAGAGAAGATACAGAATATATGGAGGAAGCAGTGAAACAAAATGGTTATGCTTGACAATATTGCGAAGAGTTGTATCAATTACGAATGGAATCTTGTTATTTTGGAAATTACATTTTAAGAAATCGAAACTTTTTTGCAATCCTTTTTTTGAGAAGAGAGAAGAATAATGAAGATGTTGTTGAGTTGTGGAATGAGATGGAATATAATATATTGTTCGCAATCATGTTTTCTTTTTGTATTTCAAATTAATCAAATTATTCAGACAAATTTTGTGGATCCATAAAAAGGCTACAGCACTGCAGGTTCTCAAGTTGACTTCAACCTCAGTACTGATGCAGCTCGACGATGCTTAACTCTCAAATCGGACAGGATTCAATAATACTTTGCAGTTGTATTCAAAATCTCGATAAAAGCCGAAAAATATTTTCCAAGGCAGCAACGGGGGTCGAACCCGCGACCTTCTCCTTACGAGAGAGAAGCTCTACCACTGAGCTATACTGCCCTACGAGGATAGGGGGATGATGTTATTTCCGTGCTGAAAGATTGCAGACAGTAATGAACAACCGTTTCACATCACTCAACGAGACCTTCAAAACACATGTGGTGAATCACTCGATAAAAAATTTGTAAATATGAAACTGATTTGTCAATTTTTTAACACTTTCAAAAGTGTTCTCTCCCAACAAGTCTTGAATGGGTTTTTGTTATTTCAGTTCATTAGCAAGTTGTTGCAACTCAATATTGGTGAATTGGTTAGTTTGATTGAAGAAAATCCCTCGCTCAGGAACTTTTTGAAAAATGAGAGCGCTCAGATATCCGGTGCGAGAGAGTGGGATCAAGCTCACGATTCTGCCGGGCCCTCGACCAATGTCATTATCGACAACTAACTATCTCCATTTTTAGTAAATGATACAACAAGACCGCGCCAAAAGGAGGTCAAGCTTTACTCATCTCATCCAGCCTTATCACATTTTTACCGCTTAAATACTACAATCATGATTTGAAACCTTAATTGGTAACTTGTGCATGCTTTGAATGCCAAACCACAAAAAAAAACAATTAAAATATTCTCCAAATGTATTGGTGTGTGGCTTATAATTCCAAACCACCCCAAGAGCATTCTGGAGAGTTTGGATCGCAACTACTTGAGAGAGCATTTGCTCACAATTCAGCTTGGAGTATGTATATTCATTTATTCATTTTCCATTAAATAGAAAAATGGTTTGGTCTGGGGGTAAGTGTTTCTGTTCTTTGTTGAGGATTAGATTTCTGTAATGGCAACATTATAACAGTTTCTCATGGTGGTGAATTGTCATCCCTTCGAGAGATTCATTCAAGCATTGAAGAAATATAACCAATTCACTTTCTCTGCCTTTAAGACGAGATCGATTTAGAATGGCTTTCCAAAGACGAAATCGCTGCGATGAAAAGGATATTGGGACTTCTCCGTTCAACAGTATGGAGACTACTTTAATAGTGCAAATACAAAAATAGACACACTGACCTCAAAGTACATGTATTACAAATTGTAAGGATAAACGAACGTCTGGATTCTATTTTAAAGAATTGGAAGAGAAAGCTAATTCAACGTGTTCCAGCTTTGTGGCGATATTGAGGACTTGTTGAATGAAATAAAGAGTTCAGATTTTATTTCAGATAATGCCAACGATGAAATTAAAAGGAAAAGATTGATTGCTGATCATTTTCTACCAACCCCTGTAAACCAAAACGCTGCAAAATCAAATAATAAATCAAAGAATAGTTTTGGATGGAAATTCATGTAATGAACGATATATTAACACCTAAAAAAAGGACATGGAGGCCAATGATTGAAATAGTAGAATCTATTAATTCATCAATATCGACCCTGTATGAATGGGGAGAATGCATAACAATGCTTAATTCTCTTCGTTACCGAGAAAACTTTCTGCTGAGGATGCTAATAAACAAGGATCGCAGGATGATTTTATGATGGGTTCAAATCTGCCGATTCAATTTGTTGTTACTAATAGAGTGAGGGCCTCATCAAACCTGCGCCGCAGCGAACAACCATTAAGCCAGGATGGTCTTCGCTGCCAAAGTTGTTAACAGCTCCTCGAGGAAGCCATTTGGGAAAATATTTAATTCTGAGTACAAAGGATGGTTGCCAGTTATTCCTGCTGACTTCCAGAAATCCAGCTATTCTCAAACGATTTGCGGTCATTCTGTCCTGATTTGTTTTTGCATTTACAGAATCTGTTGGAGTCTGCACTTTTGAACCTAGAATTTAGTAATAAGGATTCTAAAGACAAGTGAATTAAGACATTACAAATATGTTTACGGATTGGCGTACACAAGAACATTCCAACTCAATACAGTGGTCTTATGAGTGAGCTGAGTTTTTTTAACTGAGTTTCAGATCTCTTCACATCCTGGCACTTATTCCAGACCCTTGTTCATTGGACTGCAGCAGTTCTTTCCCTCCATCATCACCACTGAACGTTGATGAAGACCTATCAATAAACCAACTCACCCTGTAAAGTGGTTACTGTTGTTGGTGTGCAAACGGTACATTTCGAACTTTCCATTACGGAATTGTCGAAGTTTCTTTTGATGCCTGTCTCACTGAGAAACTTTACAACTCCATGATCCTCATTGGTTCATTCAATCAGGGTTACTTTTTGACCACACCAATTCGAAATAAAACCCTCACACATCTATCATTTGGTGAAGGTTATACCAATCCAACTAAAAAAATGTCCGTTTTTGATGCCTTGATTACGTCACTGGTGTTGCATTATTCTCATCATTCGGATTGGAATACCCTCCAACCCTATCGAATCAGCAAGACTTTTTATCAGAGTTTTACATCCGAAGAATTTGCTCGAGAATACGTACGGAATGTATTCTCACTCAATGATCGGCAAACTCTAAAATTACACGAAATGATTCAATATGCCAATCAGTTCTTTCGAAGCTTGGAAGAATCATCACCAAGTAATGAAGAAAAACATTCACTCAAAACTGTTGGCATGCCAAAAAAGAAAAAAGAGAAAACAAAACTTCTGTTCACAACAAACATACACCTGTTGGTCCATTTTGAAAACATTTGTGAAATTATACAATACGGATCGTGTCAAGCAAATGAATCATTTCATGACCGATTATTCTTCCATGGCAAAGAAATGGCCAAGAACGAACATTTGTTTACAATTAGATCTGACAACAGACAAGGCAACGAATTGTCTTGAGAAAATGCAAGATTTACTCCATCGAGAACAACAACAAGTGGAATTAATGACGAGAATGCAAGATTTTTTCACAAATCCACAAACTATTTGTTATGACGAAAACATTGAAGTTTCCTCAGAATTGGTGAACAAACTTTTTGGAAAATTGAAGGGTGTGTTTTTGACAAATTTTGAAAACCGTGCCAATGAGAGGATGTTATTGGAATATGTTGTGTTTTGTGATTGTGGATTTCCTTTAACCATATTTACAGAGAGTTCTAAAAAAGTAGACACTTATCGACGAAGTGTTAGAGGAAGTGAATTAGTATCCATCAATTCCAAAACATTATTTACCAATAACAAATATTATGATGAACGTGGTGAACTCGAAACCGAATTTTCAACCACATACGACTTGAAATTGCTCGACTTTGTCAAGACAGTCCTTCTCGATACAAGTGAGATGAGTCCAGAAGATCATCAAGTCTTTGAATCATCCTCAACGATTGGCTTCAAGTATGGTATCATTTTGTTATTGAGCTCGTTTATCAATGTGGGTATTTTGTTGCCGATTGAGATTGATTTTCCAGAGGAGGGAAATTTGCAACAATTTCCGTATTGTCTTGCTCCACAAATGGATGAGCTTATGGATGATTTTATTGATGATTCAGAGGTGAATAATGAAGAAAGAAAGTCCTGGCAATATTTTTAATATTGGAAATCGTGTATTGACCAACAAAATGTTGAAATTGTGTGGAAATGCAAACACCGTAATCTCATCATGGTTATGTTTGTGGTGTTATTGAATATTAAAACATGAATGGTTTTGGAATCACACACATTTTGTAATCCAATCATTAATTTGCCATCATCCAATGAGGAAATTGAATAAGATCGGACTTTGGGATGCCAATGCTATTTAAATTGTCCATCGAATACCATTCAAACTTAAATTTCCATAAAAAAATGTCACGTCTTAATAGAACTAGTTCTCGTACTTGTCAAGGTCATTTTGCATGATTTCATCAAGCAAAAACAAGAGAGTCATGATGATGGAGATGGCATGAATCCACTCCTCCATCTCCATCATCTCATGCAACACTTTATTCAACACACTCAACACGAACGTTCCATTCTCCTTTCCGAGAAGATTCTTTTACTCCACTTGTTGCCATTCAAACCTTTCACTCTTCAGTACTTTCTCCAATCTGAACACAATCAAAACGATCCGGAAATCATGTCCCGAGCACTCTCCTCCGAAGGTTTATTATTGGAGTTGTTGGCTCATCGAATGAGTTTTGTTCTGAGTCCCATCGATCTACAGAGGCTGTCCCTGAGAATGGAGAGGCTTTGGAGTTCTTTCATTGGCCACCTAATTTCCCATCAAGTTTTCATGAGGAAATTATCAAAAAGGCCCTCAAAGGAGATGGTTTACGCCATGTCTTGGAAAAGGATTCATTGCCTCCTCCTCCTCACCACTAAAGAGTTGCTGTTGTTAGCCGTGAAAAGCAATGGTTTTGCTCTCCAGCTCATGGATGATCATGAACCTCATGTATTGAAGAAGTTTGTTCATACTCATCCCGAAATTGTCGAGGAAGCCATTTGGGAAGATCCATCATGATGGAGAATCCTTCCTTTCGTCCTCGTCATCAGGATTACCCTCACTACCATTACCCTCACTGGTCATGACGAGGACGAAAGGAAGGATTCACTGATTACAAGTATGGTAGTGAGGGTAATGATGGTGATGGTGATGGTGAATCTAGGTTTTATATTCTCTTTGAACATGTGTTTCGTTCCTTTCCCTTCTTATTGGACAATTGTTGGGAAGAATTTCGATGGAGTCATGAGGAACATATTCAACTCATTCAATTAGCCCTAGAATCATGTCCTGAATGTTAAGAATGTCTGCATGATGATCTGAACCTATCTCATACAAGCAGCGGCTCGAGACAATGAAATGATCATGATGTTGCTTCTGAATTACCAATTGATGATGATGAGGATGTTGAAAAAGTATTTAAAACCCTTCCATATGGAAGAGTGATTGCACTTTGTGGACAAGCCTTATGTTTTGCTTCGACCGAATACAAGAATCACAAACGAGTGGTTTTGAGAGCCGTTCAAAGTGATGGGTTGGCTCTCGAATATGCAAGTGAAACATTACAGAACGATCCAGAGATTGTTTATCAAGGAGGTGACATATAATGACATACATACATATTTCAAATATGCCGCAGAAATTTGGGTCGCCATTATATTATGGCATAGAAACTTTATGCCATTATAATCCGACATATTTTTCTGTCCATTAAGGTAAGGAGAGTTACTAAGGATGTAAATTATTTTCTCAAAAAGGAAAAAAATATAATATTATAATCGAAGTGAATACTGTTACATATTTTCCGTGAAAATATTTAAAGTCATCATTGTAATGTAAAATCTACATAATTTTCAGAAACAAAAAAAACTATGAGCACAAATGAACCATCAAATTCAGAACAAAATTGTGTGAGTGGTATGTTGCAGATGCAACTTAATATTGGAGTAACCTTTTGTGCTTCAGAATCCAAATATTCAAACTTGCTTCTCTTGAGAAGATGATTCCACTTGAAATGAACAAGGTTATTCTTTTTCCCAAATGCAACACTTTGTACCATTGGGAAAACTCAACAGGAGACAATGTGTATCAAAGTATACAGTATTCAATTTCTGGAAGGACAGACCGTACTATTACTTTCAAAGGAGAAAAGTGGTCTGTTATTCAAGGAAAATGTCGAGGAGTGAAAAAGTGTTTTGAATGCGGTGCTGTTCATTCAACCAAAACAAAATGGGCTGCTTGTGGTGTAAAGGATTGCAAAGGACGCCCTCAACGTGTAACTTGTAGTGTAAAATTGTACTACTTGAAAAAAGATAATGCGAGGTATGTGTTTTTGAGAGGAAATCACACGCATTCTGATCCACCTTCTCGTAAGATTTCTGATGATGATATAAAGATGTTGGTTGAAGCATTTAATCCAAATCCTACTCTTACAAAAGATGTATCGAAAGGTATTGGTGTTTCATTTCTCCCTTTTTTGGTTAACCCTGCATTGATTAACAAGGATAGAATTGACAATATATGAAAACAGGTACGTTATTTTAAATGAGACGTTTACTTTTCTTTTATAATTAGGCACTTTTAAAAAGATACAATTTGAATCTTCTTGATGGTGAAGATTTCACTAATATTATCAAAACTCAACATGATGAACTATTGGAAGAGTGGAAAAACACGGCTGTGCCTGGACTGTATGTCAATTTTGACACTATTATGGAAGTCTATGTAAGAGAATTTCTTGACACAGATGCTTTTTATGCATGTCATGTTGGTTTTCCCTTCCAAAGCATGGCTATTGTGTCTAGTGATTGCTTTTTCATGGATGTAATGCATAAATCTGCTAGTGGTCCCTGGACCCATCAAATGGGTAGAGTGGTGGAGTAATCAGAACATGATTCATATGCTTATTCATGATTCATCTACATCTCTTCCATCCGACACCAATACCATCGAGTCTCTCAATAGGCATAGTATTGCTACATGTAATGCAAATATGAAGGTTGAGATCGAAATGAATTTCAAAGAAGATGTTGCCTTTTGTCACGTTCTCCTTGCCCAGTCGCATAATATCAAATTTTCTTATCGCAACAATTCTAAGGAGAAGAGAGACGAAAGGAACAGAAGAAGGAAAAATCGCCATGAAGAAAGTCATCCACCAGAACGACGAAATCAAGGAATTGAAACTCAAGGAGAATTAGCTGTGAATTTATTGTCCAAATTCTTGGACGATGTAAATCAACAATCACTGTTTTCATCTTGGTCTTGTGGTCACATGTCGCGACGTTTGAGCGGATCACCCTTTCAAAACGACAAGGAAGTGGTTCTGAATGCCGTTCGAAACGATGGCACTGCTCTCGAATTTGCAAGCAAAAAGTTGAAACAAGATGAACAAGTGATACGAGAGGCCATTCAACAAAATCCATTTGCCATTCTTTATGTTCATGCACGAGTTCCACAGGGACGTGAAATGGTGAAGAATGTTTGCAGAGACAACCTAACATTTATGCCTACGGTCCTTCTAAATTGATTCCAAATACGGATCGAGAATTTGCGTTGGAAGCCTGTCGACTGTGTGGAACTAATCTCGCACATGTTTCTGACGAGTTGAAGAAGGATCGTGAAGTGGTTCTGAATGCCGTTCGAAATATTGGACTTTCTCTAGTTAAAAGACGATGAAGAGATTGTATTGACAGCTGTTTCAGAGAATGGTTTGGCTCTGACAGGTGTCTCAAAACGAATACAATATTCCTTGAAACATGTATTGCGAGCAATGAATACAGAAGATCAATTTGAGAAGTATTGGACACAGTATTGGGAGTCGAAATGGGAAGGATTTTTGAACAAGAGAGTCTGCAGAACAAATTGAAAAGAAAAGCGAATGAAAATGATAATAAGGATCATCCAATTGAGGACTTGGTGGCGAATGATGAACAGAACACTCCAAATTTGAGAAAATTTCACACACAATGCAATGACACCTTCTGATCCAATATAGTTATTACTCAGATTCAAACTTTTCAATCGACCTAAATGGGAACCTTGAGTGATAAGATCATGTACAAATTTTCTTCCGAAATGGTTCGAACTCAAATTGAGATGAGTCAAATTTGGAAAGATTGTTTGAGAGCTAAAGAAAGATGCTAGTGAGGGTTCGCAAAGTCTATTTCCACTCAAATCCAGTATTTGAAGTTTTTGAAAAGGATGCTTGTGCAATGCATAGCTGGAACAGTACTGAGTAATTCTTTGGCAAGTGTCTGCTATCAACAAGGAACATTTCAGTTTGGTCATGCTCGAAAAGTAAAATAACGGACAAAACTGTTGCTTCACAACATCTTTCGAATATTCCATATTGTCATTAAAATCGTCGTTGCCTTCACAAGAGGTTTTTACTTCATCACAATCCTCCTCGAAACTTGAAGGATGTACATCATTTCCTTCCTTGATTATTATTTCAAACTGTTCCAAACCCTTTATTTGCACTTCTCCAATATTAAGATCAAACAACAAATCTTCTTCTGCTACCTTTATGAAACTCTCAACATGTGGCATGGTATTAAAATTCAATTTGAGAAGCATTCCTCGAGATTCCATTCGAAACCATTTATTCCATTCTTTGCATACCAATGAATACTTGTAAATACATGTTTAAAATCGATGTAACTCCAAATGTGACAATGCACTTCGGGTGGTAGCATGAAGAACAATTGTTGTTGATCATCGCTACGAGAGGAACTGAAAAGATCTTGCCTTGTCATGACAATCGTGTTTTTTTTTGAAAATGAAAGTTTTTTCCTGGGGTCCTTCAATTCTCAAATTGAGTTCATGATTGTAAATTTCAATTTAAATCGATCTCATTCTTCTAGAAACTTTTTTTTGCAGGGACATAAATCGTGTCCTCGAAGCCCGGAGTGCACTTTCGCTGGCTGTCTTGCTATGACAAGTGGCTAGGTAAATACAAGAATATTTTTCGTGTTGTGGAATCCACCACTCCTTTTCTTTACAATGTACATTTCGAGTTAGTCCCAAAATGGAAAAGAAACAAACTGGTAAAACTATTAAACGCACGTTCATGCAATGATACTCCGAACGTTTCATCATCATCATCACCAACGATCAATCTTGAACAATTCATTACGGAAAAGTTGAATCTTACCACCTCTTACCTCTTTCCTGCTGGATTATTCTCTCCCGATCGGGTGAATATGCCAGTCTATAACACCACTCAACCTAAACAGGTTCCATTGTATATGATGGCTTTTTCCCAATTTCCTAATGATGAACCGGAGGATGCTGAATACGGGTTTGTAAGTCGTCATGAGGAAGACTCAGATGAATACTTTGAAGAGAGGGAAAAGTACATTACAAATCGAATTTCCTTCTTGATTTACAAGCTTGATGAATTACAATCATTCAGAGACCAGCTGATGGATAAGATGAAGCTATTAATTGCTGAACAACAAGAGGCTTCCAAGTCACAGGAACAGCAAGGTCTCAACTATGAACAAGTGTTACATTTACTTTTAGAACGACTCGATGAAGTACAATTGAAGATAGCAAAGTGTATTCGTGATTATAGTGATGCAGTACATCTGGATGATGAAGATGGTTCTTTAAGTGTTCATTTGAACATGCCAACGATCACAAGTATCGAAACAAAATTAACCTCACATTACTTCTCCAAACTGGATGAATTTACAAGAATGTTGTCACAATATAGAGATGGCGGAGCAGAAACAATGAGTCGCTATCAAGAAATGAAAAAAAAAGCGGCTCAATCTTCATTACCTAAACCAAGTGAATATACTTCTCCTTTGAGTGCTTTTTGCAAAGAATTTGATTCAAAAAGATCAATAGTTAGTAATTGTTACATGAGTTCACCTCGACGTAGAAATATTGTAGAGGCCAGATGTGACATGGATTGTCGAGTATATACATTTTATCCCAGAGCAAGTTTGAAAAATGCAACCTTGAAGAGTGACATTTATGCTATTCTTGAAAATGATGATGTTAACATATCTGCTGGTAATAATTTAACAAAGTTTTCAAATACAAGGATGAAAAATACAGACTATTGTTCCATCGATGCAGAACGACGTCGTTCCATATTCCTCTCCAACTCTACAAAGATCACAAGCTTTGAAATTGCCGAAAACAAAATGGGAAAGGAACAATTTTCAATCACACGACCATCAGAAAAAGTATTTTTCGGACGACACGTTTGCGAAAAGGAAATCTCTATTGTATTGATCAAAAGTTCCCATTCTATTACACCATACCAGTTTCAAATCCAAATACTATTCAAACAACAAGAATTTCACTTCTTGAAAAAACGCAAAGTGCATTCAAACTTGATTATCATGCTGCTCGAGACATGTTATACATTTTATTGAGAACTGTTGTTTTGCGTGTGGACATGGGAAGAGAATGTCAAACCTACATGACTGGTTTTGGTCACAACGCAACTGACATTGTATTTACAAATGACTTGATTGCCATTTCATGTTATGACTCTCTCGTTTACTTGTTTGATGCACGAACAAAATCCATTCCAACCATGAAGTTAAAAGGACATGGAGAGAATGTAAATGCATGTGAAATCGCAAACATTGATGGAACACCATTTGTTTTCAGTGGTGGTAAAGATCAATGTATTAGAGTTTGGGATATTCGGATGCAAGTACCATTGTATGAGCTTTCTGCTGGAAACAATGTTGTCACAGGCTTACATTGGCATGACGCATCTTCGACATTATTATGTGCCACCAATTATTGGCCAGAGTTTTCAGATCAGGATTATGATGAAAGTGATTGGAATTCCAATGCTTACCACTCAAAAACTCACTTTGCCAAGCATTTTCACCTTGAAAGAGGTGCTTTTGTGTGTTATCAATTTAAGGATATTATTGAAGGAAACAAGTTAGTGCAACAAACACGAACAACAAAATCTTCACCAACCAAAAGCAAACACCACAAAAGAAAATAATCTTGACATTTTTCAACTCCTCAATCTGTTTCTTCAGATCTCCATGATGGACTTCAAACTGATGAAAGCTCAGTAAAAATCCAAATCTAATTGTTCGTTGTTGGATTCCTTATTACTGATACATGATTTTGAAAATCAAAGAACTTGGTACTGCTTAAAAGGATCATGAATGATCAAGATAGATTTATTTAACAATTTAATTTAAATGAACAACATTATAAAGAAATTGGATTCAAAACTTCAAAAAAATGTCAGATTATGGCCATATCGATATTATTTTCCATTCTTTTCTTTTGCTTTTTCTTGAGCGATTCGTTCCCTGATTTCATCCCAATTTACTTCCATTTCTTGGAATTGTAAAAATTCGGGTTTAGTTTCCTCTTGACCTGATTCTGCTAAATACTTTCTCCGATAGGCAATCACCGTGTCAATATGAACTTTGAATCGTTTGGCCAAATCCAACGCACGTTCCCATTTGAATAATTTAATGTGCATTTTGATGGCTCTATAGATTAGCCGAGCTTGCAGCAAAATTGACTCTGCCTCTTCAATGTTCCTCATAAAGAGAGACAATGCTGCATTTTTGCCTTCTTGTGATGGAATTCTCTTGATTTTGGAAATGTATCGCAATTTGTCAACTTCTTCAAGAGCGGCCAAACCAACCTCTGCAGTATTGAGTTGATTCAATTTAATGGCCATTCCGACCAACGTTGCCCATATTGCCTTATCTTTAACAAATCGACACAACCGAATAGCTTGTTCCCACTTCTTATTTTCAATCAACTCGTACAATATGATGGGATAAGGATGAACAGCCTCAGTAATGACTGTTCCATCCACCCGTCGAATGTTAATTTTGGTGTCAAAGAAATCACGAATGGTAGATTGTTTACCAATGTCATCCTTCTCAAACCTTACATAGGGAAGCAAGTCTCGATCAACATAGACAATTCTTGGATAGTAGAAAATAATGAGCTGACCACCAGAAATTACTGAGAGCATGTCGGTTTGATCATTCCACATGGCAGAGTCTACCATAGTGGCTAATTTGAAAACATCACTTGGTTTCTTAGCTTGGCTAATATACAAATCACGGTTTCGGTCAATGAATGCAATACACCGGTCAGTCTTAGATCCAAATTGACTCACTTCCACTTGAACAATCTCCATATTATGCACGAGTTTGTCCAACTCCTTTCCACTCGTAACATCAAGAATTCTTATTGCTGTGGATTTTGCTTCCCCTTTGTCAATAATAGCAATAATGTCGTCACTCAAAGATACCGAGTAACTATTCAAAAACTCGGTCCTTAATCCTGAAAATTTTGGATTGCTCGTCAACCTTCCTTCATAATTATAGATTTGAATACCGCTGAAATTATCCATGGTTACGAAGGCATTTTTTGATTGCAGTATGAGATTAATATTATCTTTGACATCGAACACGTGAGGAGTGCTCAAATTCTTAATATCATAGACCCAGATTTGGCTCCATGTAGCTACAATTAATTTTCCAAATCCCAACGACCAATTAATAACCTTGTCACGGAATGTTAAATCTTCAGATCCCTCTGAAACAAGATCAAATACTTTCAAGGTAACATCATTTTCGAGAGTGATCAGTAAATTCTTCCAAGCCAATGATTTACCCACAAGGTTTCCAAAGCATACTCTCCCACTTCCTCCCGCTGCTGCTAATTGAGTTCCATCACTGGTCCATGAAATATCCATGATGGCTCCAGTGTTGTTGGTGGTTACTCTTGAGATGGTCCATCCTGACTTGTCACACACTTTTAAGGTATTGAAAGAACCTGCTGCAAATAATTCACCATTGGGTGACCATGAAACACTTGTAATGCTGTAATCAAAAGGAGCACTCGAGTATAATAGCCTTCCAAAATTGTCCCACACCTTGTATTTTCCATCTTCTCCTCCACTGACAATCATATTTGTAAGAGGATTCCAATCCACTTTTAAGATTTGAGCGTCATGTGCTTTCCATTGTATTTGTTTAGAAGAAACATGAATAGGTTTGATCACTAAATCTCTTCCATTCGTAAACAGAACTTCTTCACTGGATGGACCCCATGCTACCGAGTATACACTTTTTCCTATACTTGCCAGAGTTGATCGGAGCTGACCACCTCGTGACCAAATTCTCAAAACACCATCTTCTCCTGCTGTGACAAGTGCATTTCCTTCATAACTCCAACGGACCGTAACCACGGCTCCTTTGTGTGCATTTGCAACAGTTTTTTCGACTCTTCCAGTTTTCGACATTAATCGGAATGAGCCATCGGCACAGCTCACTGCAAAAACATCCGATGTGCTTGAAGCAAGTTTTTGCTATACGAAGGAAACCAGTGCATGTCCGTTATTAATACATCGAGATCACATAATTTAGATAAGGGTTCTCCATTCAAATTCCATCTCCAAATTTGTTTATCATCGGCAATACTATATAATTGATTTTCTCCTCTAGACCATCCAACACAAGTACAAACATTCTTGTCTGTACGGTGAAGTTGTATATGAAATTTTGAGCAAATTATTCATGATATTTATACACCCAAATCATATTTGGCGATGATATCGGAAGAGCACAAACCATGCCAGAAAGTGATTAAATTTGAATGGCCAGCGATTGGAACGTGATAAGAATCATACATCAATCACTTACGTTGTTGTACAGCATTTTCTGTCAGTTGCAATCTCATCGCTCAAGCTTTTTGGTTTTATATATTTTTTTCTCGTTTACATGTTGTAAATTTTGGCGGGGTGTGGATTTTTAATTCAATTTTCATTATTTCGTTCGATAATAAAAGTAAAATGGATAATTGAGTTCTCAACGAATCATGATATCTATATATTAGCTGGTAGCTTGCTCTCCCAATTACCCTCCATATATTCTTCCTTTATGATCCACAATGGTTGGAAGGAGGACAATGAACCCAAAAGGGATCCACCAATCCAGGCAGTAAACATTCTTTCAGGAGGAGCAATAACGTTAATATTCACAGAAGCAGGAGCCAAATTTGTCAATTCCTTGGTCATTCTTTCAGCAAAACCTTTGAACAAGGTAGAACCACCAGCCAAGACAACATTTTCAAACATTTTCTTTCTAATGTCAATATCGCAATTCTTGATGGTGTTGAAAATAGCTTCATGTATACCAGCTGCTTCCATACCAATCAAATTTGGTTGGAACAAGACTTCTGGACATTTGAATCTTTCGTGACCAATCGTAATCACCTTGCCATCTGGCAATTCATAAGACTGGTTGACTGGAGATGATTCAGAAGCAGCAGTCTCCCTTTCATAGTCTAATGCAATGTAACAAATCTTCCTTGATTTGTCTGCCATGCCAAATCGTTTCCATATCATCCCAGTTAGTGACCATGCCACGTTGAATTGGATGGTTCAAAGTCAACAAACTTCTCTTGGATAGAGCTTCATAACCAACATAGAAATCCTTCATCCAAGGTCGTTTTGGTCTACCAATGATGGAAGGGAAGACAGCTCTTGGTGCATCATCACCAGCGAAACCAGCCTTGCAAAATCTAGATCCATTATCGAAGACGACCTCGAAGTCAAGATTATCACATATTTTTTTGCAGTTGAGATTTCTGTTGTTGTGACAAGTGATCAGAACATTGCATCTTTCCTTTTTGTTGTGGGGATGGTGTGGTGAATTATTATTATGACCAAACCAGCATCATCCTCTCAATTCCAAAAGTTAGTTTTCTGAAAAGTCGGATTTTGTTGCGTTGCCAACCAACTTTGCAAAAGGTGCGAAAAAAATGTTCAAATCCCGATCGTTGATTCCACGCTTGCGAAGCCTTCAAAATCAGCAGCAGCAAACAAGCTTGATTCGTCTTGGAGATTCATCAATTGTATTATCATCATCATTAACATCTTGTGTTAATAATGTAAGGGAATTTTCATCATTACCTTGTGCTTCTTCGGATTTGAATGTTTCAACTAAAAGTATGAGGAGGATGATTGAATCAACAACGAGTAGTAGTGAAAATTACATTCGGAATTATCATTCATCGTCTCAAAGCAACTTCAATCCCACTTCCTCATCATCAACTACGAATGACAAAGAAAATAATCCGAATAGTAGTAGTACTTCTCAACAACACGTTAATTCAGCAAACAATAATAATGATTCATCATCATTCTCCTCTTCATCGGGTGAAGAAAAGAAATCCAAAATCAGTCCAACGGTGCGACGTGTTGGAATTGCTTGGGTCATCTTTTCAACCCTTTCATTGATGCTTCTAGGATTTAGTGTGAAGGACATTTTGTTCCTTGATGAGGAATTGATGGAAACGGAAAATGAATCATTGGGTGTTCCACACAATCAACCCTTCTATCAATATCACTTCAAAATGCCACACCAATTAGAATCGATCATTAAAATTATTCGATCTTTTGTGGCTTTGGGTATTGTGGTGGCCGATTATAAATTACATTTTAACAAATTGGACAATGTGGAAGGTGTGACTGAGGAGGAAATTTTGGAACACAAATCAGCAGTGCATCGAAGAAGTGCTCAACGCTTGGTACAATTATGTTTGGCCAATGGTGGCGTTTTTATTAAAGCTGGTCAACATATTGCATCTCTAAATCAAGTACTTCCAGTAGAATTTACTGAAGGCTTTAAGCCATGTCAGGATCGAGCACCCACTCGGCCTTGGTCAGTCATTGAAGCTTTCATTAGAGAGGAATTGACTGGAGTGAAACGTGTGGAAAAGGGAGCATCAGATCCTCTCTATGATGTATACTTTTCTCGAATTGAATCTAAACCAATTGCAGCTGGCTCTCTCGCTCAAGTTCATGTGGCTTATTTGAAAGGATCGGACAACAAGGTTGCTCTAAAAGTTCAATATCCTGACCTGAGAGAAACTCTCTCATCCGACACGAAATTATTGAAGAGACTCATTGCGATGGCCGAATTTGCCTTTAAAGATATCAAATTACAATGGATTTGCAACGAGTTTGAATTGAATTTACCTTTCGAATTGAATTTTTTCAATGAGGCCAAAATTGCTATTTATTGGGTCAGAAACTTGCGACAGTTCCCAAACTGAGAGATCACGTACGAACGCCCCATGTGTATTGGACTCATTGTACAGACAAGGTGCTAACCATTGAATTTGTGGATGGTTTCAAAGTCACTGATATTCATTCCATGCGTGAAAAAGGTATTGACATTGATGTGAGCTACATTAGCTATTTATTGTCACACGCATTCAGTGAACAAATCTTCTCAAAGGCATTTATTCATGCCGATCCACATCCAGGAAATATCATTTGTTGTCGAAAGAGAGGCCTATGGTCAGACAATATTGAATTGGTGCTCATTGATCACGGTCTGTATCATCAATTAGACAATGATTTTAGAATATTATATTGCAGATTATGGAAAGCTATTGTGGATTACAATAAGGAGGAATTGATTGAAGTTTCTAAACAATTGGGTCTCACAGACTCGAAAAATAAGCAAGATGGACCTCTCATGTCTGAATTGTTAAAAGTCATTCTCACGGCACGAGCTCATGATCCCAACGAAGATCTCTACACAGTTCACACACAAGGCTCTCAACAGAAACAACAATCGAAAAACAAACTCTTGGCCTACAGTCAACGACACTTTATGGATATTGCTAAAGTGTTGGGAGATTTGGATCGTAAAGTTTTGCTCTTACTCAAGTGCAACGATCTTTTAAGAAGTATTCAAATGGATTTAGGAGTTCCAGTCAATTATTTTATCATATTTGCTCAATATGCGATTAAGGCCATTCATGAAGACAGACTCACACGTGTCTTTGAGCAACACAGAAAACAAGGACTATTAATGTCCTATTTTAATTACTGCTTGACCTATCTCAAATGCAAGAAGGAGTATTTAATCTTTGACGCCAAATTGAAATTATATCTTCTTGCCACTTCCTTGATGGGATTTTATCAGAATTTCAAACGAGAATGGGCAGAATTGAAATTTATTGTGGAGACTTCACGAAATGCAAGAACATCGACCACTCACACCTTCTACAAGCTTGATCCATCTCATGACTTGTCAATTTTACAGAACCCATTTGCACATGCTTTGATTGTTTCACAATATGAGGCACATCATCACTAAACGTCACTATTAATCATGATATGAGGTTCAATTCATGTGGGAGGCCACGAATCTTCGTTCTTCCTCCTTGTTTTTTTTCGTCCTTTTAGTCGGCTTTTTCGAAATTCACTTATTATCCACTTACACTCAGTGCATTGTTGAAATTTGTCGCATTCATGAGGGAGGGATGATGCTGTTACCTTTAGAGATACCTGCAATATTAAATGCATGTTGGAAAATCACAATAGCACCTAACAGAATCTGATTGACAATGAGTTCAGTATTGCAATAATGGCTTCATAGTGTTTCATAGGACTCGTGAAAAACATTCATCAACTGAGGAATTGATTTAATTTATGTCAGTTGTCATTTCACAGGGACACATTTCAGTTGTAGGCAAGTTGTGTTTTTCATAGTAATGTCTGGCAAGTCTACATCCACAAGAGATTTGAGAATGCCCTAGCAAGGTTCGAACATAGTGTTTCACTTTGTGTTTACAGCCAGAACAAATTCTCACCGACTCTTCTCTGAACTTGGTCGGAGATGAGACTCCAAATAAATCAAACAATCGATTCACAACAGCATCTTCATATGCAGGGTCGAAAGGTGGCAATATGTGTTCAGCTGGTTCTTCTGTTTCAGTGGTTGATGGATGCACCTGTCCTTCGATTGATGTCCTTGTTGAAATTTGACTCAATTCATTCATGATGTCATCATAGGAAGGTCTTTCCTCAGGATTTTTGTTCAACATTCTTTCAATTAAGGAAATGAATGTATCACTGTACTTGATTCTCTGATGTTTCAAAAGATCATCTCGAACGAGACCTTGTGTTTTTGATAGTGATGCATAATTGGTTGAGACATCTCCAGTCATGAGTTGAGCCATTGTGACACCCAATGCAAAAATGTCAGATTTCACTGAATATGGAGAAGGCAGTGATTGTCTTTGTTGTGTTGGAGTCATTTGAAAGTGAAGAATTTCTGGAGCAGCAAAATGAATTGTTCCAATAAATCCCGTAGATGCACAAGAAGATCTCGAATGTGACCAAGAGGAGGATGAATTCAAAACTTCTTTCGCAGTTCCAAAGTCGCTCAAACAAACACAAATGTCATTTCTTGTTAAATTCATTCTTCGAATTAAAATATTTCCAGTTTTCACATCACGATGCAACACTCGAAAGTTTTCCCAAATATAACTCAACGCTGAACAAACTTGTTTCAAAATATTTCTCAAAATGTCTTCCTCGAAAGGTTCCGAATTTGTAACAACATCCGCAAGACTTCCAAGCTTCATATAATCCATTTCAATGATAATCACTGAAATTTCTTCACTTTGTTTCACGGACAAGACCTCATGCACAGGAAGAACATTTTCGTGTGCAAATTTCATGGTCACGAGAGCTTCCTTTTTTGCATCCTCAACAGACATGTCACTTTCTTCTTCATGGATGGGAATACATTTGATCGCTCGAAATAAATCTGAAGAAAGATGTTTCAATTGAACTTTGTACACCCTGCCATTTCCTCCTTCAGCAATAAATTCATGGGAATGATAGCGTTGTGTGAATTCGGGGCAAAGAGTGAACCTTTCTTTGGCACGAACTTTTGTGCATCGTGAAGTGTTTTGTGGAGATGGGAGCATGAGGATGATGATAGAGGTGTTACGGTTTGCTGTTGTTGGTTTGGATTTTTTTGAGTTTGATTTCAGTGACAATGTTATTAATAGCTCAAAACGTGAAAAAGGCGTCACTGGGACAAAAATACTTTGGACAGAGATTTGGCATATTTTCACGTAATGTGAAAGCTCAGTAATTGTATCGATTACTAATCTTATCCATGGCATTGAAAAATGTTTCGAATTCACTTTGTTTGGATGATAACTGTGGCAATTGAAGATGAATCATGTCTGGAAAACGATCCAATAGAGCTTTTTGACCTTTCTCATCGATTGAATTTCGTATTAAACTCAAATGTTTGAGTTTTTTCAAGTGTGGACATGAAGCAATTGAAGATGATCCAACATTTGTGATTCTATTGTGTGACAGTATTAATTTTTGTAAGTGAGACACTCTTGTGGAGCTTACGAGTGCTGAAACGGCCGAATCACCAATTCCATTCCTCGCCAAATTTAGACAAGTTAAATGATGAATATTTCCAGAAGCAAGTTGAATAATTCCAGAATCTAAAATTGAGCATCCATTGAGATCGAGAGTCTCCAATTTAGTGAAAACTCCATTGGCAAGATATTTCAATGCATGTTCATTGAGAGAGTTTTTAGATAGATTCAAATAGGTCAAATTTTGAAAAGCAGGACATGTGGAAAGAAATTGCATTCCATGTGTCGTAATACAGTTTTGGTTTAAATCCAAATAAGTCAATTGTGACAGAGTGACTTGAGAAGGCTGAATCGATAAATCCTCCAATCCAATTTGATTTTCTTGTAATTGCAGAGTAGTAATATTTGAAAAATAAGGAGACTTCACAATGGCTTCAAATCCTTCGGTATCTATCTTGTTCGAAGCCAAATTCAAATGTTTCAATTTTTTCAAACATTCCAATTGAGCTAACACAATAATCGCTGAATCACGAAGCATGTTAAACTTTAAATTCAAACCTGTCAATTCCGTAAACTTATGACCAAATTTTGCCCAATGCACAATTCCTCTCTTCGATAAACCATTAAAAGACAAATCCAAAGATTCAACATGTTCCAAATATAAATTTGAAAAAATTAAATCTCGTTTCGTGGATGTATCAGCCCGAATAGATAAATTCAGTAAGGAACATGTTGTTTTTTTCACGTACTCTTTCCACTGTTTTGAAACGAACATGCAAGTATTCAACAGAATTTTTCCTTCCAAAAAAGTAAAGATATGATCAAGCCAAATTTCGGAAGGAATTTCTTCAATCATCATCATTGGGGAAGAACTTGCGTGTTGTTCTTTTTGTATCTGATGCTGTACAGAGAGTATTTCTTCATGGAAATTCAAAGATTCTTGGTTTTTTGTTGGTGGTTCTTGTTTCCGATTAAGAAGAAGAGAATTAGAAGATGATGCCATTTTTTGTTAAAAGATGAAAATCCAAAGAATGGCAAATTGAGATCATAGACCTTTAATGACTCAAAACTTGAGTGTTGTTGAATACTCCAAAATAAGATGACACTTGTCAACCAAACAGAACAAAAAAATGTTATTCCTTTCACCATCACCACCACGATCCATCATGTCATCCCGATCATCACCAACAACAACAATATCATTTTCACAACATCCCATTTCAAACTACTTGATATTCACTCTATTCCTTGTTTTCATCATTGCATCAACGTCATCCTTCACACTGGCACAAGTGTCAACGAGTAGCACTTGTTCCGGTACGTGTATGGCTGTGGCAGATGTGTTGGCAAATGATGCCATCAAATCGGGTCTCACCATGTGCCAACATCATTTACCAAAATCTCAATATGTGTAGGTAGTTGTTTTGATGGAATTACCATGTATATTCATCTCTTCCACCACATGTCATTTATGTTTCATCAATTTGATACTTGTTGCACGAAATGTCATCACATTGTCATCTCAAATTCGAAACGAAAACGATGAAAATCAATCCTTGTAACACACAGTTGCATTACCCAAAACTATACGGCGGATGACCTTGCGTTGCAAAATAACTTTATCAAAAATTCGAAATTTCTTCCCGATGATGCAAGTTGCGTCTCTTCATGGAAATCATTTGCTTGTATGAGAGTATTTGCTTCGTGCTATCCTTCAAACAAAACCATTCTTCCAGTGTGTTATTCTGATTGTTTAAAATATACTGACAAGTAAGTACTTGCAAAAAGTATTAGGGTGACAATTTTACCAACATGGTTCTCATCTGTTAATTCTTCTAATCCAAAAATAATAACAACAATGAATTGTTTCAGCTGTTGGAATAGAGACAAAGGCTACAATCCTTTCAACTGGTTCTATCAAGGTGTATTCTTTTTAAATCCTGATCTAGATCTAAAGTTCAAATATTTCTGTGCTAAAAATTCAGCTGGACTCTTGGGACAGAGTGGTGATGTGATTGACTATACGGCTAGCCCAAATCCCTACTGTACAACATCTGCCGGAGTTTCGTTAGTGTCACTGATGAACAGTAGTGTCACAATTATTATAGTATTCATTATTCTTGCCTTAGCAATATGATAGACCTTAATTTCATCAAAACCTTAATTTGGAATAATATATTTTATCATTGAGGTTAAAAAGAAGTAGGATTCTATTTCTTTTCCAAGTTTCTAATTCTCTCCTGAAGAGATTTCATGTTATTATTAATGATAGCGAGATTTTCACTAAAATTTTGGTTGAAATTTTCCAAAACATCCGCATTTCCATGTAATAGCTCCATTAACTCCTCTTGTTGCTCTTTTAACTTTGTTACAGTGCCTGCAAAGTAAATGGCTTCATCATGTACAATTTTTAGAGTTTGCAAACGAGATACAATCATTGGCACCTGCATTGCCAGCTCATCCCATTTTCGTACTTTTTGATATAACCTGTCGACTTTTTCAGAGTTGAAGCCTATTCCCAGGTTTTCAGAAGAAGAAATAGAGTCCAATTCTTTTGAAATAAATTTCACTCTCGATTCTAAAGATTGCAAGAAGAATGGATCCAACATGTTAAGCTTTTTTTCAAGAGATGATAGGGCACCCTCAATGCTGTAGCTGATTTTGGTCGAATCAACAGGGAGTGGCTCGTCTCCATTTCCCACCAGTTTTTCTAGCAATGCTAATCGTTTTTCAAGCTTCAAAATTTTGCTCATATCCTCTCGATCCTGTTCTTCAGAGGATTTGGTCAAAGCATTTAAACTATTAGAAGTGTAAGGTCTTTCATTTTGTTGGTTCTCAAACAATATTCCAAGCTCTTGGTGAACGGTTTCAGCAGATAAAAGAACCTGCGATGCACTCGGTTCCTTCTCATCAATTGACAGCACTTCCGGTAAAATGTGATTTCTTTCTTTAAGGTCATTTAATTGTTGTTCAAGTTGCTGAGATTGCTTCAGCATGTCCCGATAATATGAAGTACTTTCAGAATGTAATTTCTTATTTGAAGATGCCAGATTTTCCATTTCTGAAACAAATGTTTCCACTTCATGTTTCAATCGTTGAAATTTTTCATAAGGAGATTCATCCAAATTGTGGTTTTTAGAATCGGTAGTTATTTGATAAATTGTAGATTTTCTTCTGGATCTATTTCCAGACGATTTAGGATTCAAAATTATTTCCTCAAAGAATTTGTATGATTTTGATGGATTTAAGGATTTTTCCTCGATTTCTTTCTGTGAGAATGAAGTAAGGATCAACTTTAAATCATAACTGAACAAAAAACACCTACCGATGAGCTAACACTCTTTTTTATAGCGCTTGGTTTTTCGTCTTTTTGAGGAATGTATTCAAATTGTTCTTGAGAAGATCGTTTCTGAACGGTTTATACGATCAATGATCAGATGTAAAACCAAAATTTGAAAAGCTCAACCACTTACAAATCCAGGAAGCCCCTCAAACAATGATTTTGAAATTAAAGATCCTCTTCGAAAAGTGGGGCTAGTTGGAGGAGAGGAAAATCTCCCCGGACGATTAACCGAAGAGGAGCTGTTATTCTCTAGGCCAATCTGGAGAAAGGGTGATACAGGCTGACTCGGCGAAGATTCGGCATTGATGATATTTCGATGGAGAAACGACATGGAACGACGTTTCTCGAGCCAAGGTGATGCCTTTTGCTTCTCCGAGTTATTGTTGTTGCCACTTCCATCATCAAAAACAGATGATAGTAACGAAGGGGAGGCCCGAGCTGGTTCATCCATTCTTAGTAACTCTCCGCTCTGATTATTGGATTTAAAAAGGCTCTTCTGGAAGATTCAATTGAGGTTGAAGGATCGTTTTCAGAGTCTCGCTGAAAGAAGAAGAGCCTTCATACAACCCTCAACAAGTTTCGAAACTATTTTTTTTTGAAAAGTAATACAAAACACCACTCCCATCAGCGTAAGAAAGTCAATTTGAGCGAATTGATTAATCAAACAAATTATCTATTATAGAATCAACACAAAATTCCAAATTTACTCGAGTCTCTTCGATAATTCCACTGCAGCGACAATCAAAGAAGCATGCGTATTGCAATGAATGAAATTTCCCAACATATTTCCAGTGAAAGAGGTAATCTCACTAAACAAATCCACATGATTACTAAAAGTGGAGATTTTTTCAAACATGAGTTGGGCTTGTCTGAGTTTCTTCTTGTCACGATCTCCCATGAGTGCCAACACTCTTAATAACCAAAACGAAAACATATTGTAGGTTCCTTCGGTGAAACGCATCGTCTTGTCTTGGTGATGAATATCATTGTTACGATAGACCAGTGAGGAACTCACAAGACCTCCTTCTTTGGGTTTACGATCAATGGTTTCAATGGTGCTGATCATTCGTGGATCACTAATGGAGAGGAAATTGACAAGAGGCATAATTAAGAGAGAGACATCGAGAGCATTCGATCCATACGATTGAACAAAGGATCCCAATTTCTCATTATATCCCTTTTTCATAATGTCTTCATAGATTTCATTTCGAGTTTTGAGCCAATGTTGAATGGGAGCTGGAAAACTTCTTCTTTCAGCGAGACGTATGGCTCGATCCAAACAACACCAAGCCATGACTTTGGAATAGACATAGTGAGCAGTGGCACTTGTCTTCTCCCAAATGGAATGGTCTGGATTTTTCCAATTCACAATGACAAATTCAACCATCTTTCTCAATTTGAGCCATAAATCATACGAGATTGGTCGTTTCGAATCATATGAATAAATAGCATCCATTAATTCTCCATAAATATCCAATTCAATATTTTGAGTGGCCATATTTCCAACTCGAACCGGTCGACTGTTACGAAAACCTGTAAAGGTTGTAATTTCCTCCACATGATCTAAAGATTTTCCGTCAATGGTGTAAATATTGTGAATGGGTGCTCTCATGGTTCCTGAGGTGGTGGTGACAATATCAATATCAGAGACTTGTTCTTCTGCAGCAACGATTGCAGGTACATCCATGTCTCTCTGCTTGTGTCTCTCTTCCATTTCATAATGAATCATTCGCTCAATGAAACCAATAATTTTAGCAGCGTCATCGATCATGGATGCTTGAAGAAAGGCATTAATGGCAAAGGTGCCATCTCTCATCCAAAAGTATCTGTAATCGTAATTTCGTTCTCCACCAATCACCTTTGGCAATGAAGTCGTAGGTGAGGAAATGATGGCACCTGTCTTTTCAAACATTAATAATTTGAGAGCAAGAAGAGATCGATTCACTTGTTCTCTGAAAATTCCCTGATATTCACTCCTTTTGATATAATTTTGCCAATATGTAATCGTTTCCACGGCGAGTTGATTGGTTTTGTGGACCAGTCCTGGAAGAATTCTGCAATACTTGTCACTGTCAACACTCTTCCTATGAGAGTCCTCTTCAGAGGTGTTGAAGGTTTCTTCGTGACGAGTCACTCCGGTTGTATCCTTCTCAACGTAGCTCAATAAAAATACACAACTCTTCTCAACATCTAATTCGCTCAGTTCCAAACTTCCAACAATTCCTCGACCATCTTCGGTCGCCTTCTCAAAACAAGCACGATTACATTGTAAAATTAATTTGTGACCACTTTCTTCAGCTGTGAAAACGACACATTTCCGATCATTAGAGATTTTCACAATATGTTTCTCTCTTCCATAGTTAAATACTGGTGTGCACTCCACAAGGAAATCAATGTGACCATGAACAATCTCCAATCTTCGAATAATTGAATGTGAAATCATCTTGTTGAATAAGTCATCATTGGGATCCAGTTTCATATGGGCTGATGAGGGAACTCGTCCTCTCATCAAATTCACTTGGTCTCCTCGAAAGAGTTTGGTGATTGGACAACATTCATCGGCACAAGGTAAATCCTCGGTCATACCCACAACATTGGTCACAGGTTTGGACACGTGTGGCTCAAAGTGATCACCACTTTGCTTTCCATCAGTTGTTGTCCTCATCAAGGGCATGAAATCGACCACTTGTCCAACTCCCTCACTCAACAAGAATTTTGTGACGAGCACATTCGAATCAGGAAAGTAATGCTGCTTATTGGTCGTATCCTCAATTCGAAGAGGATGAATGGAAAAGTAACCACACGTCTCACGTGACGCAGAAACGAGTTTAGAAAAGAGAGGAGGAGAATCGAATTGAGGAAAACAACAATAATCAATCGATCCATGAATACCCACAAGTGCTGTTGTGTGACAATTACCTATGAGAGCATAATCTTCGATATCTCCTTGATGTATGGATGAATCCGAGGCGGAGGAGGGTGTGGACATTTGAATCAGTTGTAAAGTGTGTCGCGTGTCGACGAGTCAAGCAGAGAAGGACAAGATGGTGTGAATGAACAAAAGTATACGTCCGGAGCAATGTTCTTAAGTAGTGATCACCGTGAGGTTGTTTTCAATTTCTGAGAAGGATTGAGCGTTGTGAATGTAACGCAAGAGTGTTTGTTCTTCTTTTCAAATTTTCGAGTTTGTCCACTAAAGGTTGATGTGTATGTAGAATATCCAGCATTAGAGAATGGGATGATCATCTTCAAATATTAAAGTCAATGTGAAAAAATGTTGGAAATTTACCTTAAATGTATAATTAATATAATTGCGTCAGGTCAATCGCTCAAAAAAATGAAAGAAATTACAAAATTTGAATTCCGGAAACATCGACAAGTCCAACCACGCCTCGAATGGCATTGAAACTCTTGACCAAGGTAAAATTATTCAAATCAATGAATCCAAGCTTGCCACGTTTTGTTCCGTAGGCAATGACATTCTCCTCTGTAGATTTTTCCCCAGTCGAAGAAATCACATGAAGTGTCTTAATTCCGTCCAAATTCACCTTAAAGGTTTGAACAGCATTCATCTCTGCACTTTTTAAAGTACTGTCTTGTAATTTCCTCACATCCCATAATTTGATCATACCATCATTGGAACAGGTCAGAAAATGATTGCCATCTCTATAGAGGCAAGATGAGTCGCTTTTTGGTTCCAGAGCAATAATTTTGTTAATATAATTGGAATGCGCTTGAGACAGTGATATTGAGGGTTTGTGTTGTCGATGATCCCAACCTTTCATTTCCTTAAAGCTGCCAGTGAATAGGAGTGGCTGTGAAAGTTGTAAAAATTCACATGCATAAATTTCATCGTTGTGAGCCTTATCCCTCACGTTCACACACTTTTCCAAATCCCACTCATAAATACTCATGTCAGATCCGACAGAAATTAAGCTTGGTTGTTGGTTATTTCTTAAATTGTACGTTGTGGCTAATGCATAGACATTTCCACTCTCATGCTCAAATTGTTTGACACATTCGAAAGAGGATCTTTTCCACACTTTCACCGATTTGTTGTAGCTTCCTGACGCAAATAAATCATCCATATTTAGGGAACTATTAAAGACATTAGGAAATAACTTTAAACATTTCACTCGATCCTTGTGGGCAATAGCACGAAGCAACTCCTTGAAAGAATGTCCACCTTCTCTTCTCAACTTGACTATTTCTCCTGAATTGAGTCCAAGAATAATTTCTTCTTTAGAAAGAGGTAATAATTGTTCACATGTTAAATCTGATTTTAGATCCAATAAATAAGGCATATTTGAGAGAACATCGAAAGGTCCGCTCTTCTTTTCGTCCACTGGAAAAATTCTCAAATTGGAACTCCACCAACTCGAAACCAGTAACAAGCGTCCATTCGTGTTTGTCGATAAATTCTGTTGTGAGATGGTTGATGGTGAGGAAGAAAATGATGAGCTGGAGTCTGTTTTTCGTATAGTGGTTCTCATTCCTTGATTTGATACAATGTTAAAGCGCAAATCGTCAACCAGTTTCAGCAGTTTCTCATTTCCTTCTTGCATTATTTGTAAATTGTATTGTGAGAGAATGAGTAAAACGTCATTAACATATGGCTTGAGAGATTTTGATGACAGCAAATATTCGATAGAATGTCTCTTTTTTGGATCCAAGTCAAACATTTGCATGATCAGATCGATCAACTCCATACACTCAACTTTTTCATCCTCGTTCAATTTGTCACTAATGAGAGCACTCTCGAGAGAGCTCTTAATGATGACATATTCATTTCTGTATGCCATCATTGCTATGGGCTTTGGTACTCCAGTAGCTAATTGATAAATACTGACACCCATTGACCAAATGTCAGCATCTAATTGGTAGGATTCTCCATACATGATTTCAGGTGACATGTAAAATTGAGAGCCTACCATGGTTCTAATCATGGATCCTTCGTTAAATTTTCGAACTGTTCCAAAATCACCTAAAATAACAATGACAGAGCTGAGTGCTGGATCAATTTGATTTTGTGGAATAAATGAATTTTTTAAAGAATATAAGGAATCAATGAAAATGTTTTGTGGTTTGATATCTCTATTGGTGAGAGAATGGGATGTAAATTCATGTGAATTCAAACATTTAAAATTCATAAATAGAAGAGGTTAGAATTTCCTAGAAAATTACCAAAATGCTGATCCTTACCTGTGCAACAAATTTCTAGAATGGAGATATTGCAATACCAAACATAATTGAATCATGACTGATTTCACTGTCTTGTACGAAATATTGCCCTTATTCTTGTAAATATAATCAGCCAAACTGCCATTTTCATAAAACTTCATCGTATATGCCACATTCTTAATTGCTCCTTGCTGTAACGATTTTTCGTCATCAAACATCAAGAATGCTTCCCTCACTTTAACAATACATGGATGATCAAGCCCTTTCAATGTGAAGAACTCGTTTAAATTTTCAGTCGCTCTCTTTCCGATTATTGCAGTTTTAGAGGATGATGATGTCACGGACGATGATGACATGGATGTCGTGTTCTTTCCATTACCATCCACCTCCACCTCTTCCTCCTCTAAATGATTCATTGAAATTCTTTTGAGAGCGACAATTTCCTTTGTAGATTTAATTTTCACTTTATAGACACTACCAAAGGATCCCTCCCCGATTTTGCTTTTAATTTTGAACAGGTCCAGAATGTTATTATTATTTGAAGTGTTAAAGCTCGACATGAGTAGTTGCTGCAGTGATGATTCCAACAAGTTAGAATAATCATGATTGGGCATTACGATTGGAGGAAGAACATGAAATTCCTGTTCTTGTTGCAATACAAGCCTTTTCAATGCAAGAATGGATGATTCTGACATTATGGAATTTTGAAAAAGTAAAGATCCTCCGAGAGTGAATGGTCCATCTTTTGTCCCTGATCCAAGGATCATCATGGTTGGTGTTTGGATGGAACCCAATGATGATGATGAAGGCTCCATCTGCGGAGAGGAAGGGAAATCGGAAGTGTTTGGTGTGGACTGCATTTTTTGTTGATCAACAAAGAGACAGGAACTCTGTGACAATTTGACGATATTTCTGAATTCATCATCATCATTGATTCAAGTATTTCACTAAACTCGACTTTGGAATTGAACTTATCAATTCTTGCAAAGTGAAGAGGGAGAAAAATTGGACTCTCAAGCATGTATGAACTTGTGAAAATAATAATTATTTATTTACAAAGCCAATGCTAAAATCCATGGAAGGAGGGCAATTCCAATCACAACAGTTCCAATCACAATTCCACCAATAATCATCCATCTCTTCATCATGGACCATTTCAACTTCCTTCCTCCCTCTCTCCACAATTCACCTTGTTCTCTCAATGAATCTGTCTCTACAATCAATTCATGCATCTTTTTATGGTTCTCAAGAATTTTATCAACATTAATCATCATGGCATTCTTCGTCTCCTCAATGGCATGATGTAATTTTATCATTCTCTGGATTTTTATGATATTTCATTAGGGACTTTAAAGAATTGATATCCGTACGCCCATTCTTCATGATCAAGGAATCATGATAATCGCGAGACATGGCCTCAATCATCGTCCAACACATGCGATGTCGTGTCGAGAGAGCAATCTCTTGTTCGTGATCATGAGTAGAAATCACCACATATTAAATTTCCTTTTGAAACTTGGAATTGAGATTATTCTCTTCACGTTCAATGTAAAAGGTGAACATGTCATGAGTGGGGACAAGTCTCGAATGTTGGAGAGTGGTACATGTATCCATCATTTCTTCTGAAGAATTGATCCATTTGGGAATAATTTTCTGTTCAACGATGGATCTTAGAGTGCGTTGTCTGGAAGTTTCTGAAATGACATGAATGGTGAGTGGAGAAGAGCCAAGAGTAGTCAATGATAATGATGTTTGAGGAGCATGCTGACACTCTGAAATTAAAGCATAGGAGATTGTCATGAAGTGTTTTCACGAATGGGTTTGCATGTTCACCAGGAAAGTGCATGCATTTTGCAACGGTCAACTTCCCTCAACGGTGCAAATGGTGAGTGGAATTTAACATTCAGACAAGAAAACGAATAACCACCACAAAAAAAGAATACTTTACTCTTTGGGAATGGTGAAAAGTGCTTAGGATTTGGCTCAATCACTGTCATAATAGTGGTTGACATCGATAAATACTTAGGTTTCACTTTGTTTTTACTTGACAATCAATAATGTCTTCATCTTCCATGTCGTGGTCCTCAGGAGTGTCATTTAAATCAAGAACCATTCCATCTAACAGTAACTTGACTTTTGAGTCATCCACGTTCAGCTGTTTTGAAACATACTTTGCAATCTTTGAAAATTTGTCCGTCGTGCTGATCTTGACTGGAAATGTCTTTTCTTTTGCCCTTACATTAATGGTAACTTTGGTGGCCGTATCATCAATAATCTCAATGGCTGTCGAGGGCTTTTTGGAAGAAGACAAGGATGATGTAATTATTTTCGAAATTGGTTTGGATTTGTCAATTTTACAATCAATAATATCATCTGTTTCCATCCCTTGTTCCTCCGGTGTTGAATTTAAATCTAAAGACATTCCATCAAAGATCAAAGTGACTTGATCAGTATGAGCATCAAATTGTTTTGCCACTGCTTTTTTCAGCTTTTGGAATTTGTCTGTTACAGTCATGTTAATAGGAACTACTTTTTCATTCCATCTCACTCTAATGATAATTTTTTCTCCCTTATTGTCTGCTTCCTCTTCTTGATCAATTAATGTTGAATCGTCAAGCTTGAGCTCAGGCCTCAATTCCTCTAATTGTTTTTTGAGAGACTGTTCGATACGCTGTCTTTCTTTTTCTGAGAGCTCTGTTGCCGACTTATCAATAGTTTCGAATTTTTCAAACACTGACTCGGTGCTGCTTTCCAATAATGTATCGAGCTTTCTCTGTAAATCATTTTTAGAGCGTTCATAAAAGAAGTCTCCTGGATTATACGATGGGTAGGGGCTAATGGTACGGAATGGATTTGAAAAAGTTGGAGTTGACCGACCAAACATGGTCGAACTTGATGAAAATGTGCTACCCATGTTTCCAAACAATGTGCTTGTTGTTGCAGTAGGAAAAGTGCTAGAACTACTTGGTGCATTTTCTACTGTCGTCGGAGTAAGATCGTCATCGATTGAAATGATATCTTCCGGAGGAATCGACGAGCTATGAGTGTGTTTTGTTCGCTTCTGTTCTCTTCTTTGCTTTTTTTGTTCTAATATAATTTTCTTTAATTCTTCATCCGTTGGTTTTCGTTTTTTTTTGGAATCTTCATCGGTGACTGAATTTCTTTTCGCATTCTTTTTATGAAGCTCGTTTTTATACATATCCACTTGCAGCTCTAATAGTAAGTCTTCATTATTGGTCGTTTCCTCCTTTTTAGCTTCAGTACTTTTTGAGTTTGGAGAGGAAGCTTTTGCAATTTCCAATAGATTCTTCTTCTTGTTAGGCTCACTTGGTGATGTTGGAGGAGCATGTGAATATTTCCATGTTGATTGTTTGTACGATTTTGCAGCTTTGTGATGAAATAAATCATCATCGGAAGATGAATCGTCTGAAGAGTCAGATTCCGATGAGACTTTCTTTGGCTTGTCTTTGGTTTTGTTTGAAGACATTTTTTTATATTTATAATTAAATTCAAATTTCAAAAATTTATCAAATCAAACCAAAAATTTTGTTGATGATCTTATTTTGGAGGACCACACGTTTTGTATGCATTCAACTTCTCGTTTTTACTGACTAAAATCAAAGAATGGATGTCCAGAAAGAAGAAGATCGAGATCTTGAAGTATTGGCTATGTACATTTGACTCTCACCAATATCATGTCATAATGATGATGGTTGAAGATTTTTATTTTGAAAATCAATCACCAAAAAATGGCCAAGACTGGTAAGTGTGTGAGATTGTCATCCTCGTGTCGTTACGAATCAGTTCGATCGTTCTTGTCATCATCAAATCTTCCCGTTTCATTGATTCTTTAATTACTGTTTTTTTATATCAATCTCTTGATCCGGCTCTATGATGTCAATGGATGAATCGTGGAAACCAAAATCATCATCAATTTCATTTAATTATGATTCTCTTCCTTCTCATCGTCATCCTCTCGTCAATAACAACAACACCCATGATAGGAATTGAACTCTCCCAACAAGCCTTGAATGCCTTCCTCCGAGCAAAATCAGCCTCTGATTCTCTCCTAAATTCCAACTCCACTCCCATTCAGCCTTTCACTCAAGCCGATAAACTCAGATGGTTGAAAGTAAGAATTCAATTAGACCAAGAACCACCCGTGATGGATCTCGTTGAGACTCATCCTCTCTCTTCTTCCATTGAGAATGACTATAATGCCATGTCTGAGAGTTGTTCTCGTGAAGGTGGTCTCTTGCCTTGTTACTTCTTCTTCCGTTTGGATTCTACAGTGGGTTGTAGCAGTGGTACGAGCTCATCTCCTGTTCCTTCCACAAGTTATGAATGGTTGTTGATTTGGTACGTTCCTGAACGTGCTAAAGTGAGAGAGAAAATGTTGTACTCATCTTCCATGGCTGGCTTGAAGGCACAAATTGGCTTCTCGAACTCTGTGTATGGAGTTGGGTTGTGGGCTGGCGATTATCACACCGTGACTTTGGATGATTTAAAGTACAAGAATTTCAATTTTGTTCACAAGTCACAGCGCCACATTCATGACATTGAGTTGTACACTGAACAAGAGAGACAAAAGATTTTAGAAGAAAAGGAAGCTTTTGATCAAATTGAAAAGCAAGCAGAATCAACTGTGACTGCATCATCACCAACAACATCATCTAATGCTCCACGTGGTGTTGAATTTCCATTTGAATCAGCTGCACAAAAAGCTATCCAAAATTTTGTGAATGGTTCTTCCATGATGGTGGTCTTGAAAGTTGATATTGAGAATGAGAAAATTTTGTTGTGCCAAGAACACAAAGATTCAAGCCCAATTAGTGTGGACGAATTGAAACAAATGATTGCTGACAATGAACCTCGTTATATCTTTTTCCATTTTGAATATGAGCATGAAGAGGCAGAAGATTCCAAGAACAAGAAGACAATCTTTATTTATTCATGCCCAACAAAATCCAAGGTCAAACAAAGAATGTTGGCAAGTGCGAGCAAGTCACACGTTCTTTCAACTGTTACTGCTTCAGACACCGTTAAGATTGAAGCAAGTTTGGAAATTTCTGATGTTTCCGATTTAACTCATGATTTCCTTGTAAAATATCTCCATCCTCCAAAGCAAGAATCAATCACAAAATTCAGCAAACCAAAGAGGCCAGGAAGAGGAACTGCAAGAGTTGCAAAGGAAGAGGACAAGTAAATTATTCAAACAAGATTCTTTCGATCATAAGTTATGAATAAATTATCATGTGACATAGTTTTTTGCATATAATTGGCTTTGTCCATGAGTTTCATAACTTTCATTTGGATGGTGGTTCGTATTGTAAGTACTTAAAATGGTGTTTTGTAATTTAAATAATTTGAAAAAATGCTCAAACTGTTGTTTGGAGTTTCCATGGCAGTTGGTGCGAACCAATTATTGTCATGTGATAACCCCCTTTCGCGAAGAATACATCCCGATGAAGGGAAGGAAGCATGGATTGATATTTACTCTGTTAAATTAACCAAGAGATATATTGTCCTTTCTGAAGAAAAGATATCCATTCCTAAATCTTGTATTTTAAATCAAAATGAATTACATTTAAATACGAATGATGGCGATGACGACGATCAACAACACAGTTCCGATCCCAATGAAGACATCTCTTCGGATGATGAGGACGACAAAATTGCAAATTTATCGGTGGACGCATTCGTTCAAGGAATGAAATCAGGCTCCATCAATTATCATACATTACCTCCCATACGAGTCATACAGCACGGATCTCACTATATTTCTGTAGATCATAGCGATGCTTATGTGTACGCATTACAACAGTTAGTACAAGAGGCATTACCATTTAGAGATTTGAAATTCAGAGCCATTATTCTGAAAGAGGCTTTCGCTCACGTCCAACTCATGAGTTTGTGGGATCAATCGACCCATTCAAAACCAACTAACGAAGATATTGTACTCTATGATTTGAAATATATCCAATTACTCAAAGAAAACCCCCAACAAGGCGATGAACAAATTTGGAACAGAACATACTCTCGAAAACTCAAAAGCAAATCAGAACCGGTGAGTTTAGTGAAAGCAGTTGGAGTGGGAGCCTTGGTAGGAGCTGTTGGCTTCATTCCAACTGCCGTGGTAGGAGGTTTTGGTTATCTTGGCTATAAGGCATACAAATCCATGTATCCTGATGCTGTTAGTTTTGGTCACATTCAACCCATTATTCCAAACATTGAAGAGTACTTGGATGAATCACGAAAAAACACGTTATTACAAGTCATGCCTAAATACGAGCCAGGAAAGTACAAACCTATGCAAG
Source organism: Naegleria fowleri (assembly GCF_008403515.1). Classification (NCBI taxonomy): domain Eukaryota; phylum Heterolobosea; class Eutetramitea; order Acrasida; family Naegleriidae; genus Naegleria; species Naegleria fowleri. Next base: position 118,081 of record NW_025407951.1, read on the forward strand.
TGTGTCATGACCAAGGTGTTTTTTATACATGCGATATTGAACTCTATTCAATTTATAAGGACATTGTGGATCAGAGAAAAATTCTTGGTATTCGAAAAGAACTGATGATTCCCGTCACTCATTCTGATCTCAAACTTCGAGAGGTTAAATTATTGTTTCTTAAAACACATTTTAGAAATATTCAACAAGGATCTCTCAATACCGTTCTTAATGTCGAAAGAAATAAGGTCGAAGATCAAGAACTTTCTGATGCAAAGGAAGATACGACCAATACTCAACCCATTGATGATCAGGAATGCATGATTTGCATGGAACAACACAGGGATTGTGCCTTAAATTGTGGCCATGTATATTGCTCTAGATGTGCTGACCTACTGAAACGATGTCCATTATGTGACAAAGTAGTGTCGAGTAGACTCAAGCTCTACCTGTAAAATCAAGCTGTATTATTATTATCCAATGAACTAATATTAATTATTATTATTAATTGCTGTTTCTTGATTAAGTATTGTTACATGGAATGATCATCTCATAATAATGAGTGGTCAATAAATTCAGTATTCTCCTTTTTTTCTTTTTTGAAAATGGTTGAGATGCAACATGTATGGTGCAACGTGCGATCGCATCTCAATTGTTCACCATCATTAACCCTTCCACCTATCGAAAAATAAAAATTGAAAGGGTTTCCCCTGTATTTTCAATCATTTATTAAGCAGCCTATAGGCTGCGAGTGTAGATATTGAATTTTGATTTTTGTTAGGGGCACCAGTTGAATTAGAAGCTGAGTGGCAAATAATAGTACAGTCCCTAATTCAGTAAAGGTGTGAAACAAAAACAAAATTAGTATCCGAGAATTCCACTTCCTTTGTCTCAAACAGATCAACTCATCCAAGGTCGCTAATGACATTATATGTTCACCACGCAACATCTTCACCTTTTCGAAAAACCCAATCAAATTAATGACTTGTGCGTTTCTTTTTGACAATTGTGACTGTGAATCAAGTGAAGTATTGCTACTCCCCAATCAACGACAACCCACAACGGCCAGAATCATCAACTAGGAGTTTTACGTCCCAAATGATAATTTTTTTCGGTGTTGGAATCATATCAACTGTTTTCCACAAAGTCCATAGTCATCTCGGACAGCAACAATGATTTAGTATAATATGGTTTTGAGTTCGTGGTGTGCCAGGAAACATTTCAAATGTAAATGTACTCCGCATGCAGTACATTTGTAACCACATTTAGAGTTTGATCTCTTGCAGTAAGCACAACAATTATGACTTTTGTCAGTATTCTCAATTGGAAAATGCTTTAGCAGAATCGTCTCTTTCATATGAATAAAACTCTTCTAGTAGTTGCGTTTGGTCTTCATCGTTTAAAGTCCAATCTAATTCCGGTTCATTGTCTTGAGATGTTTCGGTGTTGTGATCCTTGTTGATCTGTTCGAGAGTCTGTGAATGAAATGATGTCATGAAACTTGCATCATTTGTGTAAGTGCTTAAATCTAGGCTCTCAGAGGCAAGTGTGTGACTATCGGAACAAGATGGGTTGGAGCCTTCAACACTTACATCGCCAAAACCTGGGTAGAAGGGTTAATCTGAAGATAATGAGGTCAGTTAAGGCATTGGTTTGCCTTCATCTCCTGTCAAAAGTCGGTCCATCTCCACAAAAGGCCCTTTCGCGTCGCTCATCAAACAACAACAAAAAAATGGACGTCATTAAATGTGTCTGTGTTGGTGATGGTGCCGTAGGAAAAACCAATCTTCTCATCTCCTACACTTGCGATGGTATTTTCCCTGAAGATTATGTTCCAACCGTTTTAGATAATTATTGTAAAACTGTTGAAGCGGTGGTTCCACAACAAAAAGTACCATCGGTCATGATGAATAATTCAAATCAACAACAACCACAACAACAACAGATTGAAGAGGAATTGGCAAAGATGACAAAACCAGTTGAAGATAATCATACAACAAAATCTCCAAATTTGTCAATTACTTCTTCCAATGTCATGATGAAAAATACTGAACAACAACAACCTTCTTCATCATCATCCACGAGTCAGAATCCTTCTACTAGTCCTCGTTTTGCTTCTAACAAATTGAATGAAAGTAATCTCTCGTCAACCTTGTCCACAACCACCACTGATGACATGGCGCCATTTGAAAAGGAAGAAACGACGTTTATTTCATTGCAATTATGCGATACTTCGGGACAAGAAGAGTAAGTACTTGGTGTCACCCTATATGTGAAAGCATTTGATTCAATATGATATGAATTGAAAATAATGTTGTTTTTTGAATTATTGTGCAATAATTATCGCGCACCAAATCAAAATATTTTTGGAAATTTGTCAAATTTCAAAATTGGGTTCAAATCATTCACACACCTTTCCTCTCGTAATGACCATTCAACACAAACCTATGCATCAAAACAGATATGACCGATTACGTTCTGATTTATCAGATTATGCCTCTGCTGATGTATTTCTATTTTGTTTCTCTTTGGATGATCCACGCTCTCTTGAAAATCTTCATGCCAAGTGGTACGATGAAGTCACCTCCTATTTCCAAACTCATAAACATCAAGGAGGTGGTGTCTTGTCACTCTTTGGAGCTATATATTCGTATTTCGGATTTGGAGGAGGTTCCACCACTGAAGAAGGAGCTGTCACTGATTCCTCCACAGTCACAACAAACGGTGACAGTCAAGTGACATCCGCTGGTCACAACATTATGGATAATATTCCACCAATTATTCTCGTCGGAACCAAGTTGGATATTGTTAAAACAGATTCACAATCAACCTCTCTCAATCATTCAGAAATTAATTCGACTTCCGATGCTCCAAATTCTTCATCGATATCATCGTCATCCATTTCACCTTCCTCTCTCTCGCCCTCTTTCATGAATAACAAAATTCCAACCGATACTCGTCGACGTAATCAATCCATTTATCACATGTTTGGAAATATTCCCAAGACCAGCGAAAGTCCACAATTACAAAAAATTAGAGAACATGCACTCAAAGTCAAGAAAGAAATTAAGGCAGTGGCTTATGTGGAATTGAGTGCCAAGACTATGGAGAATGTGAATGAAATGTTTGAACAAATTGTCATTCCAGTCGTATTAAAGAGAAGAAGAGCGATCGAACGAAAGCGAAATACGAAATCGGTGACAAGTACTTCATCCTCTTCCTCTCATTCGACACATTCACATTGATTCACACATGTCTAATCTACCCAAATATATATATATGTATATTTATATCATTTATTGTGGTGGTATTATTGAAGGATATAAAACTATCATATGGGTATCGATCATTCACTTCCACTAGTACTCGTGGTGGTATCATTGAAATTTGGAAAATCAAAATGCATCGGTTGAAAATTCATAAACATTCAACCTTAACTTAGAGTTTTCGTTTTTGTTTACAAAAAAAATGATTCCACCACAAACACAGAATTCATCCATCTCCTCCTCTTCCACAATAACTAAAATCACTGTAAATTCTCCTCAGTACATTCCCATTCCAAGTTATACCCAGTACCATCCCGAAGAACAATTCCGAGAGGGATGGTATCAAGAAAAATCGGAAGCCTTTCTTGATGATTATTATTTGGATGTTTGGAATGAATTTGGAAATAAAACATTGAGTAAGAGAAATTTCATGGTGGATGATGTCTTTCTTGTTCAGATACCTCTTGAGAATAGAAATAAGATCATTGTACCATCCATTCAGAAGAGTAGTGCGGATAATGTACAAGTTTCATCCTTATGGGAATCGATTGGACGTTCCGGACATGTAGGTCATCATGGCAATCAATTTAGATACATTGATTTCGGAGGTCGTTACAGTAGAGAGTTTTTAATGTTGGACGAGAGAAATTCCTATGTATGGTTTGAATATTTTGATAATCATTCCATGTTTATGGATCTTCGGGATTATCAAACCTTTTACAATTTTGCAACAACGAACATTGGTATTGAAAATTATAGAGCCCATCCGAATAATATGATATATTTCAGAAAAGGAAATTCATTGTATGGTTATGATGTAGTTAATCGATTTATGGTATCTCTGACTGATTCGAACCATGGAGTGGATTTTCACTATTGCTTATATGAAGGTGAATACTTGACCTATATGTATCCATATACGGATGTTAATTTCTTTGGATTTTTCACATCATTGGGAAGATTTATGTTTCCATCAGGTGACAAGATATTCATTCTTGATACGTTTGAATATGAACCGTTTTATGCGCAATCTTGGATGGCTCATGATTCAGGATTCACATTATTTTATATCATTAGTCATCAAGGTTATTTATTCCGATTGGAAAAGCATGGAAATAATATTTCAATTGTGAGAGAAGAATCTGTGAGAGATCGTCTCTCGTACATGACAAAGCTACACAAAGGAACGTGTTTGTTTAAAACAAAAAGCGGAGAATGGATATTTAACAGTAAGGCTGCAAAAGGTAATTCATTTCCCTTCCTCAAATCGAAACAAACCTTTGGACGACTAGAAAATCTTCACATATTACTTGGATTAAAAGAGAAGGAACGTCGAAAAACAAAAAACAACGTAATAAGAGGCCACAACATAACATTGGAAGAAAATACACTTCCACTCTGCATTGACATCAGTGGTGATGAAGAAAATGTCATTGGATTTTTAATGGAAGATTATTCGTTCTATGTATCGAATTTTGCAGACTCGAAGAAGAAACAATTGAAATTTACTTTTACAAAAATTGATGTCTTTCAGTATTTGACTTCGTTTGGGCTCACGAGACATCAACTGACAAAACCGAGTACTTCATTTGAGCAAAGACAGGTGAACATTTATTTGACTGGTACAAGTTTGAGAAATATCTCAATTAGAGTGTACGTAGAAAGACGATCCACAATAACCAATGAGTTACTGAGCTTTTTCGAAAAATTGCATAACCGATTGATAGAGTGTACTCTGCAGCAAGAAACTTCAAATATTCCCCCTTTGTGTGATATCGTGCTTACCACTTTTGAAGGAAAGGAATGTTGAGTTTTACTATTAAATAATGAGTTGTGTTTTACAAGTTGAGGAAGGATAATACCGAGTTAATACCTCCAAGGTCATTTCGTTGTTGAGGATTGGGAGTGACTGATTGTTTCTTAATAGAAAAGGTGCTACTATGCTCTGGTGTTCGGTCAACATTAACTGCAGAAATTGCATTACCGTTTGTGGTTGTTGAAACGGATAAATTTTTCACTTGACCAGGTGTTGGTGATGAAACGGGATAGAAGACCATAAACGATGAACATTTGCAGTTACATCCAGCAGGACAGGCTTCATGGCTCTTAAACCAATTTTGAATATGTTCCACATGTCCACCATGATTGCAATTAGGACAATATGAAACAAGTCCCTTCACAGGTATTCTACATAGAGAGCAATGCAAAAAGGATTTCTTAGGATTCACAGGTGCATTCATCATGGGTTGATGGGAATGAGGAGTCAGAGGAGATTGAAGTGATGTAGTGTTTGAGGTGGTGCTGTTACTTCTTCTTGTGCCACTACTGTCAATGTTGCTGACTGTGGCTGGAGAAATAGCTGTTGTTTCGACATCAATCACACACTCTGAAGTTCCATTCATAAAACGTCGTGATGCTTGACTGGATTCGTTATATTTCATAATTTCACATCTTTGTAAATGAAGACCCCAACTTTGAAGGAGTTTTGCATAACACAATCGAACGTGGGTCATCACTGGTTTCAAATCCTTCTCAAGCAAGTCTGTACTGGCAATAAGCTCAATTTTTTCTTTCGACATTTCCGCATTGTTAGAAGTAATTGGAATAAAGTCCCACGGACGTGATTTTGGTCCAACATCAAAATTCAAATGTTGATTGAGGATAATATTAGGAGTTTGTGAGTTGGAGACAATTTCTAAAGAGACCAATTGATAGGACAGCTTCAACACACAAGAAATAATGGCACATGTCTGAATATCATGCTTGGAGAGAAAGTGTGTCAATAGTTTTTTCACAAAACGTCTCCCTAAAGCATGATTTGACCAAACTGCAGAAGCCTTCACAGTATTTGATTTCGTTCGATCGTAAAAGAGTCGTGGATCCAAAATAAGAGAGAGAATTTTCCACATCTTGGCAAGTTCATGATTACCCTCGTCGAGACAAACCTGAGAATTGTACAAGCATACATCGACGGCACTATTTCCAATAACTCGATACTTTTGAGCAAGGGAATAAGAAACAGGTAATAGATACTTGCTATCATAGATGTGAATTCTTGGATCTGTTCGAGTATCATTGAAGAAAATATGTCTCTTTTGATCTGCTGAAAAGTTACTATCTTCTCCATTTTCCTCTTCGCCCATGTATCCATGATTGGAGAAGTAGGAGGTATGACCTTCCTCGCTTGAGTCATCATCAAACTCGGCAGAGTAATAGGAATCTTCTTCTGTAGAGTCATCATGATAATCATTGTAGACCGATGAAAAGTAGTTGTTGTCTCGTTCCTTGTCCATATCCTTAATTCCGTCAATAAGGTCAGAGCTATCGTGCTTCATGTCACTGTTAGTACTTAAATCTTGTGAAATGGTCATGGCTTCGTTCATGCTACTGTTCATTGAGTTAGTTATGCCATTCTTTAAGTATTTCTTGTCTTTTTTGGTGCTTTTTTTTCTTCGTTTTTCTTGAGTTTCATCCCCATGCTCTTTGCTTCGGCTTTTAATCGATAAAGAGAAAGGAGTTTTCAATTCTTGAACCATATCCAAGTAGTATCTATAACCAAAATCTACATCATTTCTTCTCTTATCATTCTTATTTGAAGCGTCCTCTCTGTTTTTTCTGCTACGTAAACTGCATGAGTTAAAATAAATAAGATCTCCTGACGGAGAAAATCGAGCTCCGCTTATTGGATGTGCGATATAGTTGTGCTCGTCTTGTGAAACTGGTTTGTCTTTCAATAAATTGACAACGCTGTCTGGAGTGTTTTCAGTTGACTGCTGCTGCTTGTCATTCATGTCATCACTGTCGAATGCTTTTGAAAAATTTGTGGCAACCAAGTTTGCACTACTCAGAACTTTTGGCATCCCAAGGGAAGAGGGAGAATTGAATGAGTTCATTCCAATCGCAGAGATACTATCTTGTTCATTTTCTCTACGCTCTCTCCATTTCAACTTTCCAAGTATGGATACTAGCGATCTGAAACAGCTCAGCATGCAGTTGTGATGTTTCAGAACATCATCATGGGCAGCTGTTGTGAGGGCTTGTTTGATTGTCTTCAAGTCTTGCACCGAAATAAAGGATCGTGATGGAAGAAAATCGAATGATGGAGCAGCGTTAATCGGATACAGTTTGGGGAAAGTGACTTTAAGCTTTAGGTCGTTAATTGCTACTGGCAAGTTTGGAGAGCTAGCTGCTCTGACAATCATTATTATGCCAAGAATGCAATATCGAGCCTGTTCACTCTTATCCATCTTTTCTAGAGTTATCTTGGTCTCGCATTCTATATTTTCCGATTTATCGTTCTGATTTGCCTTAACTCTGGTACAGAACTTTAAATTGTTAAAAACAGAAATGATTTTTTCAATTTCCTGATCGAATGTTAATCTTGTCACTGGACTTCCAATAACAGTTTGTTCAAATAAAGCCGATGGATCTGTTTCAAAAATGTGATCTGGAACGCTGGTTATACTCCATTCATTTCCCAACAAATGAAGGCTCATCATTCCTATCGGTGATCTTGAAGGGATGAAATTTTTGTCTAAGCTACTTGAATTATTATCCTTGCTGTTATTGGCCGAAGTGATACCATCAACATTGCTAGTCAAATCCTCCATAATTTGTTGTGTAAAATTCCAAAATCTAATGGACATATCTTTTGACCACGTAACTAATTGATGTTGATTGTTACTTTCGATAGTTCTGAAATCTAGGCACTTAATCTCATCTGTATGCCCAGAAAAAATGCTGATATTCTCGATTGGCTCCACACTGGTAGCAGATGAAGTAGAAGGGCTTTCTTTGGGCATGTGGTTGCTTGATCCTCCTTGTGGATGATTTAATCTCCAAACTCTTACTTGATTATCTTTTTTAGAAATTGATACTAATCCTTTTCCAAATGGTGTGTACTTAATTTTCCAGACTGGGAATGCTACACGTTGAGACATTATTGTTTGATGTTGTTCATAGTCCCACACTTTGATAAACTTATCTTGTGAACCTGCAGTCACCAATTCTGTTGCACTTGTTGGGCTCCAATCCATAGAGGAAATTAGAGGATGGTGAGCTGAAATGAAAGTTAGGAATTTGTTTGTTGGTGTTGTTGACGAAGTGCAGGTTCTAATATCCCAAATCCTGACATCCACGTTGTGAGCGGATGCTATTATATGAGAGTCAATTGGATTCCAAGCAACTAGGCTTGGAATATCTGTATATGAAATGAAACTTGCGACTTTACATTGATTTCTACCCGTACAAAATATTTGAAATAAATGTAGTAGTGTAAAATTTAGAAAAAATTATTCGCGACAATATTGGATAAAAATTGGAGATCATATATCTTTTCACACGAAAATGAATTGGTTGACACTTACGAAGGCAGTCTAGTATCCCAAATATTTACATATCCATCGCCACTGCAAGTTGCAATTTTAGAATAAGATGCATCGTGAGGACACCAAGAAATTGCGTTGATACTTCTCTGATGCGCTTGAAAAGATCTATTTTGTTCAACATCTGTAGAGAGTGTAGGTTGACTATTCAAAAAGCTGCCAGTGCTTGTGAGAGATGATCCCAAAACTCCTCCTGATGAATTGATAAATTGTGAATTAGAAGAGGTTCGCCCTCTAACTCCAGAGGATCCACCAGCAATTGTTGAAGATGTTGATGAAATGGATGATAAAGAGGAATTTGAGCTGAGGGAAGTTTGTAAAGTTGATGAAGAAAGAAAACGAGTTGTGTCCCATATTTGAAGTACATCTCCTGTACTACAAGCCAATAATGGTCTATTGAAATCATGCCCAAACTGAACACATAAAACTTCATTCTTCTTACTCTTTTGGAGGAGAAGAGTGGGCTGAGAAGATGTACTGACATTAGCAGAGGTGAGGGAAGAAAATTGTGAATTAGTGCTGGTGAGAGAAGAGGAGAGATTAGAGGATGATGATGATAGAGTATTGTTGATAGTATTCGGTGTTGGCAATCGAAACACTAACAAGCCGTTCCGACTAGTGGATAATTATGATATTGCAATTAAATTAATAAATTATTGTTATTATTGAAAGTGCCGCTTGGCCACCTACTCACCTTCCTAGAGCCATCAATTCACCACTAGCATCAATGGAAAGATCATTGACACCTTGAACTTGTCGAAGAGAAAATTTTGTACTTTCTTCGTTACGGGCCGAGTGTTGTTTGTTGTTATTATTATTATTTGAAGATGTGTTCATTGTTTTTGTTTGATCGTTGGAAGAAGTGTGGATATTTTGCTAAATTAAATATTTGATGAAGAAATTTCTTGAGATGAATATAATTTGGCTCAGAAGGAGGATCCGATAATGATTGATTCAATACGCATGTGTTATTGTTCTTATGTTGTTGATACAATCCGCCAATGTTGGTTTTTTCAATTATTATTATTTCTGTTTGTACTGCTCCTGTGATCGGATAGTGATAATAATAATGATGAGTTGTACTAATGGCAATAATAATACTAATGATAAAGCAGACCCAACACAAGCCTTTTGCTCTTCCGACAAAACAACTCTCTTCAAAGAAAAATAAAATTCGTTTGCACTTGTTGAGCCAAACCAAACTCTATTTTTTTGCAAACTTCTTGTTTCCTTATTTTGAAACGGATGGCATGATCAGAGTTTGTGGTGGCGATAATTGAGAAAGTTACTATTGTATGAAGCTTCTTCTTGATGGATTTGCAAAATAAACCCATGAATCCAAAAAAAGTAATGTATCATTCATGGTCAAATTAAATAAATTGGGTCGAAAGACCATAAAAGAACGCAAGCACAAACAACACTCATTGTAAAGCCACCGGCGATACAAATCTCTCAAATCCATAGATTGAAAATCAAGAGTCAGTGATAGGAGCCATGAAAAGTTAAAACAATAATTATTTGAATGAATTGTTATTTAAAGTGCCCATTGTTTTAGATTTAGTTAAACATGTTTCACCAGAAAATCATGTTTTAGGAATCGACAATTATTAAGGATCATTAGATCTTGCGAGAGAATTGGTGAATCATGGATGGATATTTGTTATGACTGTCCGTAACAATCGTCCTTCTTATCTATTCTCAGAAGGATTGCAGAAAAAACTCCCTGGTAGCAAAACTAGAAAATGGATCCATGCTGTAAATAAGGAGAACTTTAGTGGTATTGTCAATTAATGACAACAAACGAGTTAATTTTTTGACAAATTTAGGAAGCAGTCAATTAATCAAAAACAAACCATACGTTCAAGAAATGTATAACAAATCAATGGGATGTGTTGACAAATCTTGAATTTTCTTGCATTGCACTCATCCTCCTTTTAGAAACAAAAACTGGAAAACTGTCCATTTATTGCAGATGATGAAGACTTCGTTTGTCAACCAGTATATCATATTTAAGCATCACATTAATTCCCAGGTTTAACTCTTTGCTACTACTTCAAGCACAGCCTTGCTCAAACTGTGACCTTTTGTAACCCTTATTTCACCAGAACAACTCACTTCCCCATGAAACTCAAAAAGTTGGAACGGTATCAATTATGCTCTCATTGTAAAGACTCTTCTTCGAGATGTGGATACAAATGCATGGGATGTGGATGCTATCTCCATTTACATTGCTTTACTGCCTATCATGACCCCAAATTTATTTATTACTAAAATTTAATTACGTTCCCTATCCAGGATGCCCATTAACAACATGCAACAAAGTAAAGTTGAATCCAGTAACCTGCCTACTGGATCAGTAGGGTGTTATTGTGAAAGCGTTAAACCTTGAGCAGTAGCATAACCGTTTCCATCGAGTTGCTCTTGATTCAAGTCAATATGTGACGAGATGAAAACAGTTCATTGAGTGCATGAGATCGATATTGATCAATTGTAAATGTGCTCCCTTAGTGTGATTATAGTTTTGTGCGGTGGTGTCAACCACTAACGACCATTGGAGAATGCTGCCCTGTTGGAGATGGAATTCCTGGATTCCACTTGTTGTTCTTGTCAGAACTTGTGCTGAATTTGGAGAATCGATATTTTACCCAGAATTCTTCTCGTTCATGCACCGCCCCAGATATCGCATCTTTCTTTCACAGTATACATACAGATAATAAATGATTGAAATACTGGGGGAACTTTTTCAATTTTTATTTTTCGATAGGCGGAAGGGTTAATAAATCTTTGTAAAAACATCACCGTTGCTCAATGGCAAGGAAGCCAAACTGTTCGTGACAATCTTCAACAAGTGATCTTGACCATTGTTATGGAAGTTGATAAAAACAGTGTACATTCCATTGGTTGGATCTCTTGAGAAGTAACCGTCAGCATTTCTTCCATCTTGTTGATTGTGCAAAACGAAGGAGGATGGACTTGACGCTGTCACTTGCCAAATCTTTCCACTCTTTTCTTGATAGCCACCGAATGGAGCTTCAGCAACCAATGGATGAACTCTTGTGAAAGTATCACTTGGTCCGTGCAATTGATTATGATCTGGAGATGGTTTCAACAACCAATGCACAGAATTGTCAAAAGTCAAAACGACAGCAAAATCAGATGAGTTCACCTTTGGAACAGCAATACCAGTGGCAACTCTTCCGGTGCCTTCTTGAGTCCATGTGAAATGATGTCCGTTTTGAGTGCAGTGCCAGACTCTGCCACCATTTTCTCTCCATTGGCCAGTGAGGTTGAGATCAACAATGTGTGGAACAGTGATCATTGTTTTGTTGAATATTGTTTGAAGATGTTTTTTTTGATGGTGAAAAGTTTCAAAGAAAGTGACAGGTCTTTTTAAAGCGAGGAAGGTTCAAAAGGACTGAACTACACTTTACAATATGAAGAATCACATCAAAGAGTGTTACAGATCGATGTCTCTCACTTTGAGGGAGCGTTTCTTTTCGTTGGTGGGCGATGAACTTGGAATTTACAACGACACTCGCTCACTACAGTTTCCATGAAGGTCAAACACACTATTGGATGACATTTTGTCGTTGTTTATTCAAGTTCATTAACATTAGTGATTGTTCTTGCTAAGGGACACAATTCACAAAATGCACGACCGGGTGAAGAATTCAACAACAAAGGACGTCCACCTCTTTCATTGAACACGAACTTTGAACAAGGATACAAAAAAAAATGAAACGATTTTCTAGACATCACTGTGTCCACACACTCAACCTTCCTCATGTATTGCTTCAGTCATCATCATTTTCATGTACTCACACATTGAGGAAGAAGCAACAACCTTGTGGAGTATTATGGAAGCGCATGCATCTTGGAAGTGTTTTTTCCGATTTGATGAGCACCCGAGAATTTTCATCTCATCATCCCCATCAAGGAACTGCTGAAAATAATATCACTTTTTCTGATGATTTAAATATTAAATTCTCGTTTGATTATCGGGATATTTATACAATGATTCGTGAAGTAAATGACCGTAATATTCAGTTTGTGTTTGATACATCAAGAAGGCAACAGTTATTGGACACTCTTGAGATTGGAATGAGAATTTTGTCATCTTCCAATGCCGAAGAAAAAGTCTCTCTGACTCATCAGGCTCGTTTTTTACCTTCCAACAGAGATCATGAAGGTCTAAGAATCCAGGAGGAAAGATCCTTAATCAATACAACTGATGAAGATGAATTTGAAAAACAAGTGTCAGAGTTAAGGAAGAAATATTTGAATGAATTCTGTGGAGATCACTACATGCCTGGTCGGCCTGAAAAACCACTTTTGATTGAGGACATGAAACAAATTCCAACAAGCTACAAACAAGCTGGAGTTAGTCTTCCCATATTTTTACTGCACAACATGGCTCATATCGAGCTAAATGCCATTGATTTATGTTGGCATACCTTGATTATGTGTTTACTTAATCCAATTAAGGAGAGTGTATTATATAGTGAATCGAATAATGATATACATGATCATGAAACACATCAGCTCAATCTTTTTGAATTTATGAATGATTTTATAAAAATTGCAAAAGATGAGGCGAGACACTTTAAAGAGCTTTCAGAGAGATTGAATGTACTAGGCAGTTCCTACGGTGCGGTGACAAGTCATAAGGCTATATGGAATTTGGCTCGAGATACTCAATATTCGCTTCTCGAGCGAGTAGTTATCGGTAATTGTGTGCTGGAGGGTAGAGGCCTTGACTCTGGTGATCGACTCATTTCCAAAATGATTGGATGTGGTGACATGATCTCATGCAATATTGTAAGGACAATATGTCATGAAGAAGAGGATCATGTTCGAATTGGAGTGAAATGGTTCAACAACATTTCACAATTACTGTTCAAGAATATGGAAGGACTTACCTCGGTATTACCGTCACAATTTGACAATTTTCAAAAACAATTATTTCAACAAATTGTTTTGAAATATTATGGACCTCTTCCAGGTCCATTTAATCATGAGGCTAGAGGTGCTGCAAACATGAAATTGGATTGGTACGAAGAGATTTCAAGAAATAAGATTATGAAAAAGTAATGCGGAAACCGGGTTTATTATCCGAGAATAGTTTAGACAAATTTTACTCTAGAGTTATTTTGAATATTGACGTCAAAAGTAGGATATTCATACTTAAACAAACACATGGGATTAGATAGAACGCACCAACTTTATTTACATTCAAAAAATTTAAATTATTTCTTTTGAGGAGCAGATCCCTTTGAAGTTTCTCTAATATTTGCTTTGAATTGTACAAGATGATTGGCAAATAATGTCTCCTCACAACTCTTTTTTGGCTTGTGAGAATGAGTGGTTCGCAGAGATGTATCTTGCTGATGGAACCATCCTACTGTTTGAGCACTTGTTTGTGGCTTGGAAAATCGTTCTGTTGGTTTTTTGGAAAGGTTTTCTCTGGTCTCTAAAAACAAACGGTCTTGCTCACGAGCAGTTCTGAGCATTTCTTCCTTCTCCGGTGTGGTTGGCTTTTGACTCTTTGAAAGTAGAGTATTGACAGGCTCACCAACGGTCTGCTCAAATTTCTCGACTTGCTCTGGGGTGAGTCGCGAAATGATGCTCTCAATGAGAGCTTGATCCTTATCTAAAAAATGTTTTCCTCTCTTATTGGGTTTATCTGTGACCACGTCAACTAGGAAAATAAATTCATCACAGAAAATTTCCGAATTGATAATGAGAATTTCGAAATTATTATGATTATTAATTACATCACGTTCAGAAGTTAATTTTCAATGAATTTTATAATTTTTAAACTCCTAATTTGTAAAACCTACTTCTGCCGGGATGTGTCGTATATTCCTCCTTCAATTTATAATTATGTTGTTCCTTTTTGAATGTTTCTGTATAAATCGAATTCAGAGCTACCGCATCAAATTTATCTTCCCACGACTTTCCTGTTGTTGCTTTTGTTCCGGGCATGTCAATGATGATATGTACAATACTTTGAAGACAATGATGACTTCTTCCTGTATTTATAATAAAACAAAAGAGATGTATTGCGTTGTTGATAAGAGTTGATTTTTTTAAAATTGGAAAACGCTTGAAACCGTAAACCGAAAGTGGCGCGATTTTTTGTGCAAACCACTTCTTGCGTCCTCTCGAAATTCAAAAAAATTTGGTGCAACATTTTGCATGGAACAAACGCGTGTGTGGATTCAAAGATTTAAATTGCTCGTTTTTGAAAAAACATCAAAAAAACATAACTACCACGTTGTTGATGTTCACAAATCAACCACCTTTTCTATTCTCTATTCATTATATTTATTAATTGATTATACACAACATTATAATAATATTTCATACATACGTCATCTAGAATTATTCTAGAAAAACATAAATCATATATTACCATCCTCATCAACATATTCCTATTTTTCAACATCAAGAACCCATCACCATATAGATCATCATCCGAGAAACCCATGCCCCCCAAGAAAGTATCTACTTCTTCCACTCCCATAAAAACCAGAATGGCTCAAAAGACTCCTCGTTCTTCTTCTTCCTCCATCGGAGCAAAGATTGAAACCGTTACTCCAAGAAGATCGAGCAGTAGTAGTAGTAGTCAAACCCCTTTGATCACCACTCCACAACACTCCTCCTCCACAAAGAAGGAACGATCCTCCTCTAAAGAACTCAAGGCAGAGCCTTCTTCGTCCTATAAAGACTCCCGAATCAAGAAGCCATCTAAAACGACAAAGAGAGAAGCATCAAGAAAAGATGATGATGATTTGGAGAATCAAAAGATCAAGGCGTCTTCCATAAAGAGATGTGCACGAATGGTTGGAATTACTCGCCTCGCAAAGGATCATTTGGAAGAAGCTAGGAAGTTGATTGATGATAATTTGGGTATGGTATTGAAAAGGGCAGCGATTGTCACGGTACACAAGAGAAAGAAAACCATCCAGCATGAGGTGCTTGGAAAGGCTGTGGAAGATTTGTGGGGCGTCAAGTTGTATCCATTGACAGATAGGAATGTAAATTGGTCTTCTGCAGTGGAGGATGAAGATGAAGATTTTTATATCAAAGATGAGGACGAGGAGGATGATGCTGAACTCATTGAGGAACTCTGAATAAGCAGCAATCAAAATACGTTTGTGTAAATAAAACTATTTATTATTTGATTCAGAAATTGAAATACATTTACAAAGACCAAGAAAACATTTTACACAGCAATTAATAATTTGATCTATCATTATTTAACATTGTACATCGCGATAATTTAATCAAAGTATATACAACAGAAAGATCTAGATAAAGACAAAACCGTAACAACAAAACTGATACAACTTCATATTTTTGCATGACAAAACAAAATTAAATCAAAGATACTCTCTCTTCAACATGATAGAATCCATCACTACCATTTGGTCCTTTCATTCGACACAACAAAATTTCTCCTATTGTCTCAATGCCTTGATCGGTGTCTGTCTCTCCAAACACAGTGTCACATTTGTGACGATACAAATATTCTGGGAAGGCTTTTGGTGAATTTTTCTTTTTCGACTTGCTTGTCTTTGCTAATGTACAGTGGATTTGAGTATTGATCGAAGCGTCAACTTTGATGTGATTTTCCTTGAGTTTTTGATAAATACAATTCGATAAATCCAAAAAGGTTTTCTGCCCATTCTGATGAGTGAAAGCTGGCTCTGAAAAAATCACTCTTCCCTTCTTGAATTCTTTATCCTCAAAGGTATGTACTCCAGACAACTTGAAAGTGAAAGGTAATTGTTCCAAATTAGTTTGCATAATCTTCTTCAATTCCTCTTGACAACTTTTAAATATTTGAATGCAATTATTCAGATCATCCTGTGTATCAAGGGTCAGGACAAACATGGTGAAATGCATCTTTTCACGTTCAATGAGATAATCTTCCAAATCAAACTGTTGTGTTGATGTTTGCACTCTATTCTTGTGTTCAAGTAATGCTGAGGCTTGCCAATTCATGAGATCATCCAAAATAGATGTCGAGTTAATTTTCACAGCAAAGAAGTGAGTGGGTCTGGAGTCATTATTATTGGATGATGAATTTTTGTGGTAACCTCCTCTTCCTCCACCTCTTCCACCTCCTCTGGAGCCTCCTCTGGAGCCTCCGCCACCTCTTCCACCTCCTCTATAACTATTAGTATTGTTACTGTTTGGTGTTGATGATGATGAACTCATGTTTGTTGGTAATATTATTGATGATGATGAATAGCCTTCGTGATGATAATGAATAATAATATGAAAATTTCTACTACGAGGGTATAATTCTTCTTGCAAAAATCTCCAAGTCGTAAAATAATTTCCTTTTTCTCGGAGTGGAGTGAACACTGACCAATAATGATAGTATCGATGATGATGATGATGATCACAACAACAAGGTTTCCAAACAATACGCTTCACTTGTTTCAGATGGATATTTTTTAAAGTCATTTTTTAAATGTTTTGTAAAGATCTTATGGTGAACCTTGAATCCAATTTCCTTTTTCGTAGTAGACCACAACAATTTCCATCTTGAAGAATCATAACTATTCCCCAGAATGTTTCAAAATACTCCTCTCAATAATCACTCGCTTTCATTAAAATTGTGGCCAACTGTTTCAAATACTTTCCATCCACTTCCATTGAGAATTGATCCAAAGCTGTTGAATCGACATCAATCAATCCAATCAAATCCTCGTTCTCCTCTTCTTCTTTCTTTTCTGACGAGAAACCACTTTCTGTTGTGACCTTTCTTGTCAATTTTAGGGGAACACAAATTTCAGAATTTGATGCACTGTCACATGCAATATGTCCTGAAAATTCATGAACATTCTTGACCACAATGATTTGTTTTGAAACAATACAAGTTCCACACACACCTTTTCCAAATTTAATTCGAGTACAGGCGAGTTTACCATGAAATGGACCCAATACTAATTCATCTTGTTGTGAAGATGGTTCAGAATTCTTCTTCTGATCAATGAGATAGAAACCAAACCAATTGATGGGATGATGAAATTCCTCTCTCAAAGTATGATAAAAAAGAGAGGCACAATTGGCGAGATTGGCCACAAGATTTCTCTCTCCACTCACAATACTCTCAATTTCTGAAAGAAGACGTTGATAGGTCTCTTCGGAGATGGGTTTCTTTTCATCGGGTATGTGACAGGAGTGGTGATTGTG
The DNA here is from genome assembly GCF_008403515.1 of Naegleria fowleri. Lineage (NCBI taxonomy): Eukaryota > Heterolobosea > Eutetramitea > Acrasida > Naegleriidae > Naegleria > Naegleria fowleri. The sequence continues at coordinate 135,920 of NW_025407951.1, forward strand.
CGGTGATGGTGGAGACATTTTTTTCAATGATTTTAGATGCCCGCATATGGCCGAGTGGTTTTTCTGGAACTGTGGCAGCCAACTGGTCCAGCGTTCGAATCCCAGGGGTTGCTGCTGTTATCGTGAGCAGTTTAAACACCTTTACTTCCGGGGTGCCTGCTAGGAAGTCACTACGTATCTTACGTTCGGCTTTTAAATAATGTACATAAAACCATCGAACAACGTTTATCATCGAATAAACCCATCCCTGAATTTTTTTTTAAGAGGTGGATCATTCTCGACTCTTGCTTGACCTAAGGCAGAGATGGTCATGTCCTAGGACTCCGACACCAATCCAATGAATCCTTTTGGCGGAGTTCAGCATGACCTTCTTGTTACCAGTTAGTTGGTTACTATTGAAACACCAAAGTAAACAATAATTTTGTGAAATTGCTTCAACCTCTTGTCCAAGAATCGTCATGAAAGTGTGTGTATTGCTTAATGAGACAAAGTGTGAATGAAAATGTCAGTAAATGCTCCTCCTTCTTCTGCACTGTGCAATATCTTACTTGTGTTCGGAAAGAGTTTCGACATGGATGGTCTCAAATTGCAATTGAAAACAACGAGGGAAGAACTTTCCCATTGTCGTGTATGACCTGTCCTTCAAAATTCAAGAAAAAAAATGAGCCAAAACGTTAAAGCGAAATTACGCAAACAACTCCAAGCAGCAGCAACAGCAGCAACCAGTAAGAACAAGACTGTTGTTGGAATGAAGCATTCTGTTGTTGCGAGTAGTAGTAGTGGTAGCACAGGAGGAGGGGAAAAAAGAAATTCCTCGGAGGATGGGATGGAGGAGGATTTTGATGAATCGTTTTTCAGTTATATGAATGAGGATTCTTCCGATGATGAAATGTCTATGGGATATAAATTTGATCCATCCATCTATGGACAAGTAGAAAAGAAGAATGGTAATAAGGAGAGTAGTGTTTTTGAACTGGCTGGTGAAAATGATAGTGAGGACGAATTGGCCAAACACTTGGTGTTTTCCACAAACAGTGATAGTAGCGATGAAGAAATCCAAGTGAAAGACCTCAAGAAAAACAAGAGACAAAAGAAGGAAAAGCAATCAAAACAACAACAAGAAGAAGAAATTTCTGAAATGCAAGAAGTTGAGGAAACTGATGAAATGGAACATGACGATGAGGTTATTCCACAATCTTCTTCTGAAAACACAAAATCAAGCAAAGATGAAAATGAATGGACAGAAAGTGAATTGGCAGAAATGGAAAAGAAACAAAAAGGTGCTTGGAAAAAAGTTAATTTAGCCGATGAAGATGTTTTTGCATGTGAGGGTTTATATTCGCTTGAAGTGATGGACGCCAATGACGAGAGTTACCAAGAAATCATGAGAAAACTTTACGGAGACGATTTTGATAAATTCACTACTACTGCTTCAGCAACAAAGAAAGAAAACAATGAAGATCATCAAGAAGAAAAAGCCACCACAGATACAAAAACAACGGAAGCAAACCAAAGTAGAACACCTGAGGAAATAAGAAAGGAACGAAATAGAAAGAAGAGAGAGCGAAAGAAGAAAGCTCAGGAAAAGAAGTTAGCTGCTGCGGCTGCATCTGGCCAAAGTGACAGCTCTACTTCAAACGATAAACTAGAAGGAGATTCACTAGAGGAAGATGCACCAGAATCCAACGCTGTTGAAGAGTCTGAAGAAACAGTGACAGCTTCAAACGAAGAGCAACCAAAACAATCAAAATCTCAAGAAACCAAGACGGAACCGGAAAAGAAAAAGAAGGAAAAGGCAGCTGACCTAAAAGTTGTAAATGAAGATGCTGATTCCATTTCCTTAGACGAGCTGAACGAAAAGATGAAGGCATGGAATTTTGATTCACAATTCATGCTTCACGAACAAATTATTCGTAATTTATATCGATTGGGTTTTTACACACCAACGCCCATTCAAGAGGCATCCATTCCAAAGGCCTTGACAGAGAAGGCTGATGTTTTAGCAGCAGCAGAGACAGGGTCTGGTAAAACTCTAGCATTTGCTCTTCCAATAATTGAAGAGTTACTTCGATTGAAAGAAAAAGGTGGAGATACTCTTTCAACATTTGAAGATACTTCCTCCACACACACAGCAGTCGACGGTGTTGATCTTAACGAAATTGGTGTTAATAACAAGCGAAAGAAAATGCTACGTGACGTGAAAAAGGACATGTTTAGACTGAAATCTCTCATTTTGTTACCAACCAGAGAATTAGCAGTCCAAGTGTCTACTCACATCCAAGCAGTGATTAGAAATACCCCTATTAAGGTAGTGAGCTTGCTCGGAGGTCTAAACGAAGAGAAACAAATCAGAGAAATTCATATGTTGAAACCAGATATTATTGTAGCCACTCCTGGAAGATATTGGTATTATATTGACAAGGGAATGTTTGCTTCCAACTCCATTCTCGGTCTTCGATTTTTGGTAATTGATGAAGCCGATAGAATGGTTGCTGATGCTCACTTTTTCGAATTGCAATCCATTTTGAGATATATCACTGTAGAACGATTCAAGAGAAGCCAACAGGCAAATATTTCACCAGAAGAAGTTCCCTCACTTCGAAAGTTTATCTCATCAGCCACTCTCACATTCATTGATGACAAATGGAAACAAAAACTTCAAGCCATGTCACAAGAAGAACAAACAAAGCTTCAAACCGATGCCGACAACTACACGTCTACACTGGACGAAGAAGACGAAGAAGAAGAACAGCAACCACATGAAGAAGCAACTTCCGCAGAACATAAGGTTGACAAACAAAAGAAGAAAAAGAAGAAGGAAAGCAAAATTCAAAAGATTATTCAAAAGATATTGGCCATCCTGGACATGCAAAATCCACTCATTGTAGATCTCACCACGTCCAATCTCCTTGCTCACACTCTGCAAGAAGCTCACATTGAAAGCACAAGAGAAGACAAAGTCTTGTACCTGTACTACTTTATCACACTCTATTCTGGACGTACGGTAGTTTTCACCAATAATATTAAGGCAGTGAGATTTATTGGAAATGTTTTGAAGGAATTATTTATTAAGGGACCAAATGCAAGTGAAAACAAAGCGAGTATTGTTTCGCTGCATGGTAAGATGGATCAACAAGCAAGATTTAAAAATTTGGAAAAATTCAAGAAACTAGAAAATTGTATTCTCATCACTACCGATGTGTTTGCTCGAGGTATTGATATTCCAGATGTGGAAAATGTGGTTCACTTTAATTTACCTGCTGATACCAAGACATACATTCATCGGTGTGGCCGTTCAGGACGTGCAGGTAAACAAGGTTTCAGTTTAGCAATTGTTGCTCCAGAGGAACGTAAACAATATTTCCATATTCTTCGTGACACAAACAGAGAAGAATCTGGATTACCAACATTCCCAATTTCAAACCCAGACTTGCTTGAAGTTTTACGTAAGCGTATTCGTCTTGCCATTGAAATTGTAAAGCTTGAAGAAAAGAAAGCAGCCAAAACACAAGAACAAGATTGGTTCACAAAACAAGCCAAAGCATTGGATATTGAATTAGATGACACCTTCTTTAGAGATTTGAAACGAGATCGTGATTCAAAGATGAAAGGACTCTCTAAACAGCAAGAACAAAATCTTGCAAGAATGAAGAACGAGCTGGCAGCTCTATTGAAACAAAATGTGTTCATGCAAACGAAAACAAGTCAGAGTGGATCCTCTCGATTGTTCACTGTAGGTGATCCAAGAAGTATTGATCTCATTAAGGCACGTTTAAGCAAAGCGAGAACGGAGAGAGCAAGAAGTGATTTGGAAAGACAAATGGCTGCTGATGAAGAAAAGAAACAGAAACAATCTGGGGAAGGATCGAAAAAGAGAAAGAGAAAATCAAAGAAAGCCAAAGACTGTAAGAAGTTGAAACAAAACGATGACATGGAGGATGATGAATAAATTCAATGAATTTTGACGAATTTGAGAGCAGTTTTAACAGTTAAACTGTCACTTCAGAGTGATGATATTTGTTTGATAAATAATTAATTTATTGACCTCTCGCTGAGTATCTAGCGTGATTAGCTTAGGCTTGTTTGGAAATATAATAAACTTCATTGGATTGAATTCATCGAAATTATGATTTGGTTCATGATTTTGTAAAACATATCCCGAATTAATTATATTACGAATAATGTTTCAAAATTAATTATATTTTGAAATAATCGTGTTCATCCAAAATTAAATAACAATTTCTCTTGTACTGTCATGATGCCGCCATCACGAACATACCATTATTTCCTCTAATAAAAGCATCCTCATAATTTCCGGTTAAAACACCATCCACATATTCTTTTGTCTGTTCCAGTGCTACATTCATATATCCATCCAAACAAGTTAAAATTCCTCTATATTCCGTTCCTGAATTCAATTTTACAATCACTGGCTTTCCTACAATTTCACTCCGTAAAAATTGAGTCGGATCCACATTATTGGATGATGATGATGGAGGTAATGAAGACATTTTTATTATTGGAAATGATTTTATTTAATAAAATAAATTGTTAGGCCTAATAATATTGAAATTAATTCATCAAACAAAAATGGAATCTCTCAAACACAAACTTTCAGAGGTGGTTCATCACTTCATCGATGAAAGTAGTACATCGGAGGATCAAGGAACAAGATTTAATCATCATCATCATCACCATTCACATCAACAACAACCACACGACCAACATCATCTCGCCCATCACGAAATGAATTCAGAAGATGTTCACCATCATCCTTGCGATCAATCCACGAGATTTAACGAAAGCAATCATCATCATCAGCACCAGGATTCATCAGCACCATCGGAAGAAGAATACCCACACCATGAACATCATACGAGCCAATCCACAAGAATGGATCATCATGAATCTCCTCATCGTCATCATGAAAAGAAATGAATCTCTCTCTGTAACAATTATTTCCGTAAATAACTGATCAATCAGTTTAAAATTATAAATTCATTCATTCATCAATTCATTTATTCCAATCGCTCATTAACCTTTCATTCCTGCTCGGACATGGCTTTTTGTAATTGATTAGTAAACTGTTCAATCATCTTTTCATAGCCTGAACCCAATTTCTTACAACAATGAATGGCTAATCGGATCGTGTCTACATTATTGGGCTCAATAGCAAGACTTTCTTCACAGGCTTCCAGTGCCTCGTCAAACCTTTGCAAATCCCGATAATTGATGGCAATATTATCCCATGCCTCAAACAACTTGGGATGAATTTTCAAACATTCTTTGTAGAGGGCAATTCCTTCTTCAAGAGTGCTGCAATTCAATGCTTGATCAAAGAGTGCAGAATACTTGTCAAAGACTTCATCAAAGGTCTGCGCCTTATTGAGCACGAGCAAATAACGAGAATAATCGGTGAGTTCCAAGTAGGTGAGAAATCCTTTGAGCTCCGATTCTTGAATGGGCTCTTGACCATACAGAATGATTTCCTTCCCACCATCGTTGTTGTCATCCTCATCATTCGAATCAAAACTCATGACAGAACTCAACGGAGAATGCATGACAAGCATGTTGCAATGTTTGTCGAGATATTCACTTTGTGCATGAGTCCATGGTTGATTTCGAACCTTCTCTAAAATGTTTTGCATTTGTTTCTTAATTGGTTCATCTTCATCGGTGGTGGTGTCGCCTGAGTGCATGAGCTTTTTCGTGAGTGCATCATAGGATTTGTAAATGGATTGTGGATTTGCCTCGAGGAGAGTCTCCCATCGTTCGGGGGGTTCTGTATTGCTCGTTCTCAGGGACATGTGGTAACAATAATTTAAGCCATCACCCCATGAATCGATTTCAAGAATTTTTGAAATTATAAAGGATGGGGATTCTGATGAATTCTTTTCTTTGCTGATGATTACATCTCCTTTCTGAAAGAGAGACATTTTTAAGAGGTTGACAATTTGTGCCATGTGTTTGCTTCCACTTCGTTTTTGAAGGTGCATTGTTTGTTGTCGTGTGAGGGAGAATGTCCTCTTAGTGTTCGTTGTCACTCATCGGCAAGAGTTCCCTTATTCGTTTCCATCTTGACGGCTTCATCCTCATCGACGTATCACGAGGGAGGTTTACAATAATTTTCATTGTTTCGAATATTTTCCAACTCATTCTTCTTGAATAGCTCAATAAATTCCACTGCACGATCAAGCACCTCATGGGATGCCAAATTATCAACACTAATCACAACAAATTCCTTTCCACTCTTTACAATATTATCCATTTGCAGATTTCTGTACTTTTCATAATATTTCCAAATGAGAGAGTCGAATTTTTGTGAAAATTCATTAAAGTCATCTCCTCGGTTTGGATGTTTGGTAATCGTTCGATTCCATCTTCGTTTTTTCGCAACCTCACGATCAGTGGTATCCAAGAAAATGATGGCGTCAAAGCATCGAGTGACAAGGTCTCGTTGACAACAAGACAAATAACCTTCTGCAAAGAGGAGACGATTGTTTCTAAAGTTTGAGAGCTTGTTGTTGATTTCTTTTTCGAATTTGTCGAAATCCACTGATTCCATGCATTCCATATTACCTTTCAATTCCGGATCTTTAATTTCATCAAACGTTTTACTGGATGAATTCCCAAAAAGAATGTGTGGATCCAAATGACTCACAAGTTCTAGAGAGGCTAGACACAACCTACCTTCTGCATAAATCTTGGCAAACCGAGACCACACCATACCGTTTATTGAGAGCTTTTGCCAATGTTGACTTTCTATCAAAGGAATAGCAGAGTCCAATCAATAGTTTCAAATTCATCACCTATTGAAAACAGTATTGTCAAAACCTACCCCGAAGATGTTGATCCACAAATACAAATAACTTTTGTCTTTTCTTCACAATAGGGCTGTTCTTGTTGAGACATTTTTTGTGATCATGATTTTTACAGCCTTCTTCAGATGATCTATTGATCTTCTTCAATTATGATTTTCGGAATTGAACCTGATTCACTCTCCAATCTGTCCACAACACGTCTTGCTATTTTCACGAACGCTGCAGCCCTTTCACTTTGAGGATCGGAAATTACAACCGGTCTTCCAGTATCACTTGTTTCACAAATTTGAGTATGCAATGGGATTTCACCAATGAATTCCAGTCCCATTTCTTTTGCAGTTTTCCTGGCTCCATGATGACCGAAAATGTGTTCTTCATGTCCACAATTCGAGCACTTAAAATAGCTCATATTTTCAACAATTCCAAGAATTGGAACAGACAATTTTCGGAACATGTTGACACCTCTTCTGACATCAATCAAAGCAATATCTTGTGGTGTGCTTACAATAACAGCACCAGAAAGTTGAACTCTTTGACAAATTGAAAGTTGTGCATCTCCTATTGTCAAGGTTTGATGATAGTAATAAGAACAATGATATCAATTATTGTGATGCAAATGTATAACTGTCATTCCACATCAAGAAATGAAACTCACCTGTTCCAGGAGGTAAATCAATGACCAAAATATCCAATTCACCCCATTCCACTTGTGTCAATAATTGATCCACAGCACCCATCACCATCGGACCTCTCCAAATGGTTGGTGCATCTTCTTGCACTAAAAATCCCATACTCATCACTCTCACTCCATAATTTGATTTTGGAATGATTTTTCTTGTTTCTTCATTCATATTAGGCTTTCCACTCACATTCATCATTCGGTGTATGCTCGGACCATAGATATCTGCATCCATTAAGCCGACCGATTTTTGGCAGAAGGAGGAGAGAGCAAGTGCCAAATTGGTCGCTACGGTACTCTTACCAACACCTCCTTTTCCACTACTCACGACAATAATGTGTTTAATGCCTGGAAGAGGATTTGAAGCAGGTTTAGCGCTCGTGGGTGATGATGTTGGTGGTGTTTGGGTGGCTGGTGGTTGTATGGAATAACTGTGATCGGAGTGGAAAGATGAAAGGATGCCAGTGGAGAAATTCCTGATGTTGTTGTTGTTGTTATCATCATGACTCAATGGAGTAGTTATTAACTTGCTTTTCAGAAAGGAACAAGCCCTTCTTGATGATCCAAACACCTTGTTGTTACCACTCACACAACAAAGAACTGAAGTAAGTTTTTTCATTTTTTAAGGCTTTAATTTGGAAAATCTCTCCTTTAGATGCTCTTTTGTGTTGGCAATTCATCATGACAATAAATGGAATATAGTATCGAGTGAAAATTAATTGTTTATAAGGTTATTTTTGAGAGATTGGCCTGAATTCGAGAGCAATACTTTTGGACGCCTGCATCGTCTTGGTTCTTCGTCATTATTTCTGCAATAGTTTTTTCAAAGTTCAGTTGTTTCAACATCACACAACATTCATCATATTGACAAAAGTTACCTAAAGAAAATAAGGCAATTTTTTTAGCACTGGAATTCTCGTCATTCAGCGTCTTGACCAATGCTTCAATAGCTCCACTTTTAAGCAAGTCTTTCACTAATTCATTTGAATTTCTAACCAGATTCCCGAGAGCTCCCGCAGCATTGGCCTTTGTCTTTTCATCTGAATTTTCAGACAGCAAGTCAATAAGGGGTGGAATGCATGGAGCCAATGGTTTGTACAAGTTATTATTGTGGAAGCAAGCGTTTCCAATTGCAAAGCAAGCAAATTTACGAGTGTTTGCGTCCAAGTCCTTACATCGCTGAATAAGATCCGGAATGAGAGAATATTGTTCTAAAGCTTCATAGAAGAATGCTGAGTGTCGGCACATGTTACCGATAAGGTTGCAAACTTTTGCTCTCACTTCGCTCTCCTTGTGTCGTAATAACTCCTTAATGATGGTATAAATTTTAGCTTGATGAATTTGTTTGTAGTAATCTTTGCTCATTCTTGCGATTTGGCTCAGAATTGAAAGTCCATCCATGATAATAGCAGGAGGATTGGAAGGATCAATTACTTTCTGAACAAACTCGGGTTGTAATCCTCCATACTTAATGTATTGCTTAGTAAAATAGTTTGATGTTAAAACCATGCTTGCCAAAAAGTTTAACGATGATCCAAAATTATCCATTGACACAAAATCCAAAATGGAAATGCAGTATTTCACAAGCTCTTCTTTGTGCATGATCTTAATCAACTCAGCCAATAATTTTTCATTTTCTTTTTCCTGCATACTGGCTTGGTTGTAAAGTAAATGTAAAAATCCAACGGTTGCATTGATTAGATTGCTTAAATAGATGCCTCCTCCGTTTCGTGATACTGGCCATTTTGAAAAAGATTGTAAAATTTTGTCCTTTAAGGCTTGAATTAGTGCTCTTACTATGCTCATATCTCCAACCAAATTGGCAATATTCTCAGGATTACCTGTTGCAATGTCATACATTAATTTCAGGGATGCAAGGACCGCGTCGGTAGAGAGTTCAATGTCGCTTGACTTTAGTCTTTCACATACAGATTTCCAAGTCCCGGTTTTAACAAGCAAATTGTTAAATGAGACATTCCATAATTCAGACACCTGATTGAATAATGTAATGACACCATCCAACAGACCGACATCTGGGAATCCAAAGCCAGATCCTTCCACTCGTTTGACTTCATGCAACTGATAAATGGAAAACTGTAATACAGAATTAGTTGAATATGCATTCGCAACCATGAACAACTTACATCTTTGATAAGGATATCATTAATTTTACCCAAGCCTACAGGTGTTAATAACTCGGAAATAATCCTCTTCTTCAATGAAGTATCTTGAGCGAGCCGAGAAAGTAAAAGTACACAAAAACATTTCAGCCTTTCGTCAAGAGATGTGTTAATCATGACGATACAATTTCCAACCAAAGCATCAGTATCTTTTCCAAGTTGGCTAATTATTTTCGGAGAGTCCTTGAAAATAATTGAAATCGTCAGAGCAGACAATTCTGTCTCATACATTGCCTTAATATCAGTTGTATCCTTTACAAGGCTTATTAATGATTGCAAAATAGAGGTATCTGTTGAAATTTGATGAGAAAATTCGGTTGAAAATCTGCAGAGTTGGTACGTAGTTCTCAGTGCTGCCACCCTCACATTTGCCTCTTGATGTGTAAAGAGCTCTGTCAAAACTGGGAGAATATTTTGTTTCAAGGCTGCTTTTGCTAGAGCCGCTCTTATGGTGTTGTCTTGACTACACTCAATTATTTCTGTGCTTAGAGTATTTTCAGTTTGGAAAATTGAAGGAAATTGGAAAATTTCTCCTTCCACAGGATGAACAAGTTCTGCTAGTGCCTTAATGGCCGTTGTTGTTAAGTGTTGAACGAACTTTTTCTCGGTCTTTACAATTTTTAAATCTAGACAGGTGCATACAGCATCATGCCATTGCAATTCTTTCAAGGATTCGAATACTTGGCTTGTTTGGAACGGTACGAAACCGATTTTGGTTGATAATTCTTTGAGACATTTCATTGTATATATTTGGACAGACAGGGTGCTGTCATATCTATAATCAACTAGCGCAGGTAAAATTGTGAAGAAATCTGTGATGACAGACGAGATATTTTCAATACCGTATGGAAGTGCAAAATGAAGAGCAATGAGAGCATCTTGAACTGTAGGTTTTGTATCGAATTTAGCTCCTGCAAATTCTGTTTGCGTTACATGTGAGTTTATGGTGAACAGTCAACATGGCTAAAAACATACCTTTCAGAAATGCTAAAAGACTTGTTACGATGTTTGCGTCGATGAGGTTATCAGAATCTTCTTCTTCGCATTTTTCGAGAGCTTTTGCCAAAATTTTGAGAGAGGTCTGCACAATTTTTGCTGATTTTGTTTTGAATGCAGTTTGATTCACCTTAATAGTATTCGCAAGTTTGTCCAAATACTCAACATTTTTCATAACTGTCTTTGGACCATTTTCATCCTTAATTAAAGTGACTTCAATATCAGTAATGGAGACTGTCAAGAAAGATATTTTTAGGTTTTGAAGAATATGAGTGCGTGATAAAGAGTACTTACTTTCTTGTTTTGGCTCAATTTTTTTCTTGACTCTAGTTTGCGTAAGGTTTTTCGCTGGAGTTTTTGGTTTTTTCTTGGCTTTTTCGTCCATCTGTTGTTTGTGACTGAGAGCTACAATTTGCTCAAACATTTCAAGACGCTTTCTTCCAATATTTTCTTGTAGCATTCGTTCTCTCAATTCTCTACAATAAAAATATGATAACCTTTTAAATTGAGGAATTTTTCAGCTTACCTTTCTTCTTTTGTTTCTCTCACGAATGGATGATCCAATAATTTTGGCCAATCCAATCGTTGTTTCGGTGCCTTGTTTAACAATCCTCTAAGGAAGCTTTTCATCGGAGGGCTGATGTATGGTGGATATTTTACAGGATCCTTTACAATGAATTGAATGAGAGAGAAGAAGTTGTTAGTGAAGAAGGGAGGCTTTCCGACAACAAGTTCATACAAAATCACACCCAATGACCACAAGTCCGCAGTGTGATTGTAGGGTTGTTCTTGAACTAATTCCGGGGCCATATACAACGGCGTGCCTTTGATGGATGTGAGTACCATCGTATTGCACGACATGACTCTGGCAAACCCAAAATCACACAACTTTATGGCACCATCGGAACCAATTAAAATGTTTTGTGGTTTCATGTCTGTGAGAAAGGAAAGAAGACTTGTAAATAATCCTATTAACGAAAGGACCTACCTCTGTGTATAATTCTGTTGGAGTGCAAGTAATGCAACGCTCTAACCAATTGCTTGGCAATTTTGGCGACAACATCCTCAGGCAAACGTTCGTCATCTTCCAAAATTTCGAAAAGTTCTCCCTGTGCATATTCCATCACCACACAAAATTCTTCCTTCGTTTCAAACGAATCCAGAAGCAAAATTATATTCTCATGGTTAAGCTTTTTTAAAATGTTGATCTCCTGACGTAGGTTGTATAACTCTTTTTCATTCTTTCCCTTCTTCGGAATAAATTTCATTGCAACTATTTGGCTCGTATATTTTCTTCGGCCCTTAAACACTTTTCCAAAAGAACCCTCTCCAATCAACTCTAGTACATGATAGTCATCAATTGAACTCGAATATGTTTTTCCAGTGTGATTATTTGATGAGCTGGCTTCTGATGGTTGTTGTTGTTTGATCATATTTTTTGTAGTTTGCTAAAAATTTCTTGGCGCCAAAACTGAAACAAACGAGATTGTGTTCCGCAATGAGTGCTTGCTGAGAGGACGTCCATAAATTTGAATTATCTTCTCCAATGTCGATTGGAGAATGTATTGGACTGTGGTGATTCATGTGATAGTGATGACCGATAGTGACTTGGCAGCCAATATCGAAGAGACTCAGGGAATGATTTTTGTATCAACAACAGCACTTGTTTTCGATGGAGTGGAAATTCGAACCAACATTTTTCTTTCCATCAACATAAAAAATGAAACGAACCAATGAAGGGGATTTCAAACACAAGGACGAACATGACCTGAATCATCATCAACAAGAATCATCATCATCATCGGCCATGGTTGATGAAGAACCTACTCAAGGTTCATCATCCGAAGTCATCAACACAAACGTTCAAGTTTTTCCAACCATTTCCTATCGAGAAAAAAAGAAAGCCTCTTCCAAAGAGCAATATTCACGATTTCCGGTTCGTGTAAGAGCTCACTGCAATCCATTGAGTGATGAATTTTTTGATTATCCTAAACGCCCTAGTGATGTGAATTGGCAAGAAATGTACCCAAAGATGAAGATTGAAACGGAGAAGGTTCAAATTTTGGATGTCGGATGTGCCTATGGAGGATTAATCACCTCTATTGCTCCAGTATTTCCAAAAACCTATATTTTAGGAGTTGAAATTAGAAAGAAAGTTGCCGAGTTTACTCAACAACGAATTTTGGCACTTCGAGAAGGAAAGGCACTCGATGAAACACCCCAAGATAAAGCGAAAGTTGAGACTGGTCACGATTTTCACAATGTTTGGGCAATACGATCTAATGCAATGAAATTCCTTCCAAACTACTTTAAGAAAGGACAATTGAAAAAGATATTGTTCATGTTTCCAGATCCACATTTCAAGAAGAAGAATCATAGAAGAAGAATTGTGAGTCCATCTCTCATTCCAGAATATTCTTATCTTTTAGAAGTTGGAGGATTGATTTATACAATTACGGACGTACAAGAACTAGGAGAATGGATGGCCAAGAGTTTTGAAGAGGAGTTGGTTCCTTTGGGTGCCTTTGAAAGAGTATCTCAAGAAGAGCTCGATAACGATCCACTCATTCCATTCATTATGATCTCGAGCGAGGACGGACAGAGAACCAGCGAGCAGCATTTGTCGAAACATTTGGCAGTATTCAGAAAACTCAAATAAATTATTTTGTCAATTTTGGTGTTCATGTTTTGCCTTTAATATTCGTTGTTACATCCATTTAAACAATTTTCATTTTGATAAAGGATATCAATTGAAAATATTATGAAAACAAGGTTCTATTCACAAAGAAAGGGTATCTGCCATCACTTCCACATCCAAAGCTTTGCAAGGAATTATCAACCGTTTGTGCGAAATTATGGATTCCTCCTGGAGGAACTTGACATATCCATTCCGAGACGAAAATCCTGACCCTTTTCCAAGGCATAGACCTGTCCATCAATAGCAAAAAGCTTCCACCAGCACCCACTTGGATGACTCTTGTATGGAAGAGAGGTGATGGAGGTTGTTCCACCATTGATTTCCTCCAACAACTCGCGCAACACGTTTAACATCACCTGCTGATGCTCGTCCGACTTGCGTTGCTGTTCCTGCAACACGTTCAACATTTCCTGTTGCCCTTCGTCTGACTTTTTGGCAAAATTGTTAAGTTCCAAAAGAGCCTTTTGAATGATGGTAAGGCTTGACATTGTTTTTTGGTTAGGGCGGATTCAATTTCATCCACATCTCCTGATTCCTCAAAATGGTGGAACAACCTCCGTAATTTTACTTATGAGGCAAAACGGAGGTGTTGTAATCGAGAACCGCTAATAAATAGCCTATAAAATTCTCTACACAACTCCATATATATATTTGCAAAAGATTGTTCCATTGATGAGAATAAGAACATGAAAGATCGCGATCCCCTATTAATATGATTGAGTTATATTGAGAAAGGGGTGTTAATTTCAAACAAAAGAGCTCTTCCTTCGATTTTGCTGCTGCAAGAATTTGAAAAAATGCAAAAACGTCCAACACCACCACTCGTGAGTAGCGCCCGTAACATTCAGGGAAGTGTTGCCTCCTCATTGTCGGACCACCACTTTGACCACTCTGGTGGCAGTCTTCACTTAGAGGATGAATATGCATCTTCGGCTTCCTCCTCCTTGTTTGGATTTGGAACCAATCAAAATAACCACAATAACATTCATTTTCCGTTCTCTTCTTCTCCCTATTCAACCTCTCCCAACATGTTTCTTCAACAAAATTCCATCTTAAAGACTCATCATCACTCCAATTTTTATTTGTGCACGTTTGATGCGAGATTATTATCGAGTCCGGAAGGCTTGAATTTCATCTTGTCTGCAATTACGTCAGAGAAGCAAAAACTATCCGAAAGGGATGAAAAGGGTAAAATTGTTCTGGTAGTTCCATCGAATCTTGGTCTAAACGAGAATCAACACTTGTTGAAAATTGTTGGAAAATTAGCCAAGCAATCCGAACATGATTTTATTTCATCAGCATCAACGGATAGAAGAAATTCGAGTGATAGTGATGAGTCATCAGGAAATGCATCACATTCAAATCGTTTATCGTCTCCGGCCACACCTCCAACACAGAATGACCAACTTTCAACTATTGTGGATGAGTATCTCGATGAATTATTACGTCCTCTTCAACAACTCTACAAACAATACAATTCACTCGACACCCATACCTTCTCAGAGTATAGAGCAAAATTAAGAAACCTATTTATTGGTGTTAGCTTATTGGCAGATGCAGCTCCGAAAGTTATTGCGAAAATAGTTGGATGTTACAGCGAAATGGTTTGCAATTTCTTGTTGGAGTATTTGCAATTTGAAGGAGAACGTAATTCTCTTACTGTTGCATTGATAGATAGTAAGAAATACCTCGTGACAGCGATTGAAGAAGTTACCCATAGTGACAAGGTTAACTTTACCATTTATGAGCAAAGAAAGAAAGACCAATATTTAAGAGCTCATTATGATTCACCTCTGGTTGATACTGATTTAATTGAAGAATTGAATGGACATGTTGCCGATGTTTTGATTGCACCAGGAAATATTGGATGTGACAATAAGGGTGATATTGTGCTGTTTGACATTAGCCCAAATTCTGACATGTCAGTGGCTATTTTTGCCACCAAGCTCGACATTGGCAGTGTTGATTTTTGGACAAAGGATGGTGGTATTTTCACCTGCTCCGAGATGAAAACTACAAATGCAAAATTCGTTTTTGAGTTATCTTATCATGAGGCACTAGAAATAGCTACTTCTGACAATTTCAAAGTATTGCAACCCAGAAGTCTCAAAATCTTGCAGGAATCGGATATTCAAATTAGAATACGATCCGTAAAACTTTTCAATCGATTCTCAAAAGGCTATCTTGACAAGGAATACATAACAGTCATTAAGAGCGAATCTTCCAATGACGATACCGACAATGAACAACATGACCATGTCACTAGCTTGACCTATGAAGAAAAAGTGCCACATGTAAAGTGCATTTGTATCCGACGAGATATTCTGATGCTTTCAATTGATACGTTGGACATGTGGCAAAAAGTTGGTTTCTTGGCTGATGTTTTTGGAAAATTCAAAAAGTATAACATTTCGGTGGATTTTGTTACAACCTCAGAGGCCAACATTACCATCACTTTGGATGCAACCAATAAGCTTGATAATGAAGTTCTTAACAAGTTAGTGAACGATTTGAGATCCATGAATTGTAGAGTTGAAATAATTGGGCCTTGTTCTGCCTTATCTCTCATAGGAAAGAATATTAGATCATTCTTACCTCGCCTCTCATCAGGGTTAACCTATTTCTCTGGACAAAAGATTCATTCTGTGGCACTTGCTGCATCCGATGTGAATTTGACCTTTTTACTTGACCAAAATAATTCCAATGAACAATTATTGAAGGAATTACATGACTGGGTCTTTATTAAGCAATCCATAGATTCACATTACATTGGACCTACATGGTCTGAACTCTTTGAAACACAAACACAGAAAGTGAATGATGTGAGTGGAAAGCATGTCTGGTGGCGTCGCAAGAGACAGCAATTACTTGATCTCATTGAGAAGGAAGATCAAGCCATCTATGTCTACGATGTTGAACAATTCTTAGCAAATGCACAAAAACTCATTAACATTTCCATTAGGAATAATGGTCCAGTTGATCAAATTTTCTTTGCTCTCAAATCGAATCCACATCCAGAAATACTCAAAATTTTTGAGAGTGTTGGTTTTGGTTTGGAATGTGTTTCGATCGATGAGGTTCGAATGGTTTGCTCCTTATTCCCAAATATAGATCGAGCAAATAGAATTCTCTTCACACCTAATTTTGCTCCCAAGAAGGAATATCGTGAAGCCCTGAGTCTTGGTGTCATGCTCACGATTGACTCATTGTATCCTCTCATGAACTGGGGAGAGTTATTGCGAGGTAAATCTGTCCTGTTGAGAATTGATCCAGGAGCAGGCAAGGGACATCATGCCAAAGTTAAGACAAGTGGTGTTCAGTCCAAGTTTGGAATTCATATTAGCGATATCCCTCAAGCAGTCAAGTTATGTGCTCAATACAATATTACAGTGATAGGTCTTCATGCTCATGTTGGAAGCGGAATTTTGGATGAAGCAGAAGCATGGAAGAAGACAGCTGTCACATTAGCTCAACTTATTGCTGAACATCCAAAACTCATGAACGATGTGAAAATGATTGACTGTGGAGGAGGTTTAGGAGTTCCATATGTTCCATACAAACAAACAGAGCTTGATTTATCGGAAGTAGCAAAAGCAATGATCGACTTTAAAAAGAATCACAATCCTACCAATGTCAAATTATGTATGGAACCAGGTCGTTTCCTGACTGCGAATGCTGGAGTTTTGCTGGCAAGAGTGACACAAATCAAGAATAAGATGAACAAGTTATTTGTTGGAATAGAGACTGGTATGAATTCCTTAATTCGACCAACGCTGTATGATGCTCATCATGAAATTGTGAACCTCTCAAAAATTAGCGATCCCAACAGTGATGACCCAGCTGAAAGTACCATGATTGCTGATATTGTTGGACCCATTTGTGAGAGTGGTGATGTCTTTGGAACAGATCGAGCCATTTCTAGTGAAACACGTGAGGGTGACGTTTTGTGCATTTGTACGGCTGGAAGTTATGGTTACAGTATGTCCTCTCATTACAACAATCGAGTTCCTGCCAAGGAGATTTTTATTTTGCCTCAAAATACCAAGAATCAATAGAGCAAGTTTAGCAAGATCTTTGTCGTATATTTTGTGACTAGTTGTGATAAAAGAATTGAATTCTCCAAATTTATTCATTACTCACAGTTTGCTCCGCAGATTCTGTAGTAGACGCCTGAGTGGCCTTCTTCTTCTTCTTTTTAGGTTTCTTTAAATCCATTGCATTATCCATGAATTGTTTCTTTTCCTTTTGTTTCTCTCTTCTCTTTCTCTTCTTTTCCATAATTGCTGCATTCCTCAAAATGCTCTGTTTAATGGGTTGCGGGAATTTAATCTTCTTTGATTCTTGTTTTTTCTTAATGAGTTCAATATGATGTTCAAAGGTTTGCTTTGGAATGGAGGCAATTGGTAACGTGACCAAAATAATGCCATTCTTCAAAAATTGTGCATTTGCCTTCTCCTTATTCACTTTAATGAGACCTGGATACTTTCGTTGAATCCACAACTTTTTAGTATATCCCAATGTATCGACTGTGAATTCTCCATCTTCGACATCAATTCTCACAAACATTTCTGGTATTTTGTGCAAAATTATAACAATCTTTAAAAACTTTCTCACAATATTCACTCGGAATGAAACTGGAACTTTTTGATATTTCTGTGAATTTTCAGATGAAATGATTAAATCGTCGTCCTTCTCTGGAACTTTTTCTTCCGTGATTGGGATTTTCTTTGATTTGGCCAAAGAGGATGATGCATTCATTTCCGAAACCATTTCAAATTGTGCTTCAATTTCCTTGAGAAAATCCTCTTCTGGAAAGTCCATCGTGTTCATGCCATCATCATCATCATCACCTTCTCCCATCACATGAGGTTCCTTCTGTGCTGATGCTGCTGGTGTTTTTGCTGATGTTTTTTCTATTGTTGTTTTCATTTCAGATTCATCTACTTCAGAGGTTGTTGATGCCAATTCTTCTTCTTCTTCGGAACTTGTTTTTCTCTTCTTTTTGTTCATTACTTTTCGCGAGGATTGTTCAGACATTTTTTTGAAGTTGTTGTTCATTTTCAATTAATTAATTAAAAAATTTTGTTGTTGAATCTATTAACAATTCAACATTTTTCACCACTCACAGAATTCATAATGACACAGTTTGATTGAACAGCAACATGAAAGATCAAGGCTCTCCCCATGTGGACCTACTACTTACTCTGCCATTACAACTGTTCTAATAATAATTGGCCAAATCTCACCAAACTCCTGTTCTGTCAAATCACAGGTTACTTACAAATTATTATTCATTAATATACCTAAAGGATGTAAAGTACTCAGAACGCTACTCATGGAGCGAATGATGAATTTTGAGCCAAAATCCAAATTCTACAATTCATTACATCCTGGAGCTTTGAAACATTTGTAATGCAAGTGTTCGGAGCGGATGAAGTTGTAAAGAGATGCAACAAAGTCTAGAGCATATATCGAAATGAGCGAATTTAAAGACATTTAAATCAGGAAACTTGTAACCGAAACCATTGCACATGATGCATGGGGCTCATGAATTTAGAAAATTATCATTTTTGGAAATTAAGGTAGGAACACTGTAAAGATCTTTCAGATCCTTAAGAGTGTTAACTACAAGGTTAAACATACCTCGTGGACACATGATCTCAATTCTTTCCGATGACCATTTTATTAACACGTGTTCCTCAAGGACATGTTCCAAATTTGGAATTTGGGAATTCCCAACCCAACCATGAGAAAGAAGATCCACAAAGCCATCCAAGGGGTCAAGCTGTGTCAACCAAAGAAGAGATTTAACACACTTCTTGATTTTCATGGAGAATCAAAAAAAAATCTTTCCCAGTGAAATGTTGCAAGCTCAACAACCACTACCATCACCATCACTTCATGGTGATGAGAGCCAGCAATACAAGGATCTTCTTCAAAGTCAGAGTAAAAAGTATCGTGAAATTAACGACCAACTGTCGAGTGTGTTGAGTCAATATGAAGATCTTCGTCCTCCTAATATTGTAGTGATTGGAGAACAAAGTGCTGGAAAGAGCTCTGTCTTGGAATATTTGAGTGGTATTCGATTTGTCACTGGTAAGTCTTTTCACAGAAAATTGTTGTTGCTGACCCTGTGAAAAAACTGATGAATATTGATTGTTGAATTCATCTTGGACTGACTGTCCTTAAATCTCACGTCTATCTTCAACAACACTCTTTCCCCAAACGTATTGAAAATCCACATCTCCCGGAAGGGGCTGCTCAACTCGAAAAAGCCATTGATGATTTGACAAAACTCCATCTTCAGTTTGAAGGAAACAATAGTTGTATTTCGAATCAACTCATTGAGGTCGAAGTGACTTCTCCACATGTGCCAGATCTCACATTGATCGATCTTCATGGTTTTATTGCAACCTCAGGTGTTGACAATCCAACCTTAAAAGATGACATTCGACAATTAGTCAAACAAAATCTCACCGATCGAGATTGTATCCTGATTGTGGGTGAAGCAGGTCGAGATTTACAAACCATTGTGGGATTTGAGGAAGCAAGAGAGAAGGATCCTTCTCAGAAAAGAACATTGTGTGCCTTCCAAAGGGATCTAAAGGAAGAAGGGTAAGTGGTCATGACTTGATCTTCTTGTTATTCTTGATCAAATTCACATCACTACCACATGAACCACATACACACATCACCGTAGGCCTTAATAGAGAAACTCACATCCATTCATCTCAAAGAGAAGCTTTTAGAGGAGCTGAAACGTGTGAATCAGACATTGCTGATCATTCCTTCCTTTCTCTCTCTCAGTTCTCAACCATCATGGAAGAAATGAATCGTACCTTGAGACAAAGCAAGTGAACTTCAATTGGAAGAAGGAAGATGTTATCTGACACTCACCATCAAAATTCTTGAAAAACAGAAGGGATATCCAGGATTGCCTGATTGTCCATTGCCCACTTGTCTTTTAGAATTGTTAAAGTTAAAACTCCCAACCATGAAAAAGAGTGTCCAAGCAATCCATGAAGAAATGTTGGAAAAATGGAAAAACCTAATCTTGAATTCGATCATTCCAAAATGTGTGAACAAAGTGGTGGAGAAGGATTCAACAACTGAATTATTGAGACATCATGTGTCGACTTTGTTGGAGGAAGTCGGTGAGGAATCGAACAAGTTCATTGAGGACTATTTCAAAACGGAGTTGAATAGAACGAGTACGTTGAATACAGCTTACTACAGTGATCTTGTGACCTCTATGACTTAATACTTGAGTGCTCTTGAGGAACTGGACATGGGCAAGACTCAGAGACAAACTGTTGAACAAACAAAGAAACGTTTGGCAGGAAAAGACCAAGCATTGTCGGTCACTTCTCTGAAAAGCAAAAGAAAAAACAAGACATCGAGCATGCTATTAAGATTCTTAATAATAATTTCATCTAATTCAAGTATGAGGTGAAATAAATATTTTCAATTGTGTGTGAAATGATGTCACTACAACAATAGATGTTCTGTCAGGCTTAACTTCGTTTTTTTGAGAACAATGTCAAAGGAATTTTGTCTCAATCCGACGTGGATGTTATGGTTTTGCTTTATCGAGAAGTTCTGACTTAATTTCTTCAATCAGACAGTTATTGTTTAGAGTGGTAAGCTGATACCTGCAATAAAATACTTGTGTGTTGTTGTTGTCATTCCTTCCTCCAAACTTGAAATTAATATAATTTGAATAATCATAAATAATGACCCGATCCAATTTTTTTGGCATCAGTACGTGGTGTGGAGTAGGGGCGGGAGTAAACACATATTCATCTTCACCTGCATCGCTAAAATATTTGTCATAAAGATCATTATTGAGATGATTCTGAAGCAAAGTTGCTTTGTGGAAATACTGTAAGGACAAATATGTTCCATGAAACTTGTCCGGATTATTGACATCTGTTCTTATAACTTCATAAATTCTGGCCAAAAATTTGGTTGGTCCGTTCTGTAAGGAAATTTCTATTTGTACATGATCACCAGTATTAAATGTTTCACCATTTAGAACAAATTTTCGATAAATATAAAATGTAGAGTTATTGGCTCTCTGAATAAGTGGTGGATCCGGAAATTCTAGCGCTTCGGTGTTGCTTATTTGCTTCAAGAGTTGCACAGAATCCTCGCTAACGTCTTCTTCTTCTGCATATTTCATGCATTCTCGTTCTTCTTCAATAATTTTAGAAACATCCAAATTGTGGTCATTAACTTTGTGTAAAATGTTGAGAGAGATGGACTTATTGCCATGAATTAATTTTTCAATCCCTGAAGTTTTTGTCTTCTTTTCTTTTGGTTCAAATATTGTCTTTCGTCTGTTTTGTTGATCCAGTTTCTGTCTCAAATGTAAGTTTTGAGCTCTCATATTTGAAACATCTTGCCTTAATGTTTTTATCCTCTGATTGATTGAACCATTCCAAAATTCAAAAAGAAATGATTGATACTTTGACATTATGTACAATTGTTTTTCCAAGTTATTCTCATGTATTGATTCTTCCATGAGCCTCGCATAGGTTTCCTTTGCCTCTTGGAAGCATGTCTTCATGGTATTCACCATTTCTATCTGGGACTCTAACTTTAAACATCCAAAATTGTTAATAGAATACTCTACTTTAAGAGCTGTGAATGTTCCCTGCCTTTCCTGAACTCTGAAACAATTAATATAGAAATTTTGGAAATCGCTCTTTTGTTGGTTGTTCCTTCCAGAAAAGAAAGAAGAGCAAATGATACCAAACGAATATGCGGCTTGCATTTGCATTTCATATTGCATTTGTAAATCCTTCATGGAAGGAAAAGGTGGTATTCGAGGGCTGAAAATTTGGAATGCAACACCAAAATGAAATACATTTGTTATGGCATATTTTCAAAAAATAAATACATACTGTGAGTGATACCATCCACAAAATGTTAAATCTCTGTAAGTAAAAATTGAAGATCAATTAGTTACAGAGTACCTGAGATGCAGGGAGACACTTACTTGGTTTGAAAAAA
The DNA here is from genome assembly GCF_008403515.1 of Naegleria fowleri. Taxonomy (NCBI): domain Eukaryota; phylum Heterolobosea; class Eutetramitea; order Acrasida; family Naegleriidae; genus Naegleria; species Naegleria fowleri. The sequence continues at coordinate 158,309 of NW_025407951.1, forward strand.
CTCCTGAGCCTTAATGATTTCGTGAGGGCTACCTGTGACTCCATCAATAGCAATATTCTCTACCTCTCTGTATGATATTCAATAATTCATGTAAGAACAAACTGTATATTCATACTAACCTTGCTAGGGCCTTAAAACAACTGACATAAACAGTGTTTGTTTTTGCATCGTGAAATCCTCCCAATAATCCAATAATCTTTTTTTGTTTGTTATTTCCAAACAATTTCTTTCTGTTAAGAACATACCTCATTGTGATGATCCGAGTAGGCATGGTCAATTATTCCACAAATTACCGATTGTTCAATGATGACACTGTAACCACTGTACAAGTAAAATAACGAAATGTACCACATCGGAACAGAATGTTGATATTGTTGTGTGTTCAAGAAGAAGAATTGAAAACCTACCCTTTTTCTTCTTTCATATAACAAATGGTTCTGTCAGAGGAAAAATCTCCCTTTTTCACAATATATACGCTATTATCATCACTCTTTTCTTCTACAGAGATTGTTCTGATTGTTCTCGGAGGTTCTGTATTCGTGGTGTTCGTGTTGGTTTTTACCACGGTAGGATTGTTATTGTTACCATTCCTATTCTCTGGTATGGTAATGATCGGCTTTCTTTGAGCTGAATAATCTTCTTCTATGATATTGTCATCATCCTCTCGCTTTTCTTTTCTCCGATGGTGGATTGTTGCTCATACTAATCTTGATTAGAAAAAGGCTGATGATCGTGTTTTGGAATAATAAATTACTTTTAATTGGTGAGAGAGTGCGGTGAGTGGAACAAATAATCTCGGGAAGGTATTACTCGACAATGATGGCCGTGATTATTATTGAACGAGAAGGATTCTGAATTAGCTTAGAGGTGTTGAATGGACACCTGTATCTTCGGAAGATTTCGATTTGCAATATTTTTTTTTTTCGAATGGCTGGAAGAACGACCTTTTTGGCCAATTTTCTTTTTAATGCGAACCACGATCATCAAATGCCCATGCATGCAACACGACAGAAAATGGGCACTCATGGTCATGGAAATGGTCACTGCTTGAAAAAAGCACGACTCTTTGAGAAGGTTTCAAAATCTTCAATTTCAACTGTGTAATCATTCTCAATTCTCTCTTTCAGGTTGTGAACACAAGAGCTTGTGTTTGTTTGACAAGATGATCGGTCGTCATTACTACTCAATATGGAATTCGTTTGCTTTTTCTTGGTAAATGTCGTTGGTAATTGAGAAGATGAAAATTTGCTACTTTTGACTTGTGAAGGTTTTGCAGACATGCCAATTTTCTCCATATTTTGGATGGAAGAGCTCTTTTGGGCTGAAAGAGGTCGTATGGATGTGGTGGTACATTCTTGAGCTGATATGGATATATTCTTTCTATGATTCATCTTTTCGTCTAATCTATTCGTATTATTTTGCTGATGATCACGACACTGTTGCTGAACAACTTCTCGTACAGACTTTCGAATGTGTTGTATAACTTTCTCTTCATCAATGATAGGAAAGATATCATCATCCTTCATTGAAACATCCTCATTGTTTTCGACCAACTGCACAGTTTTCTTCTTTGGCGTGGATTGTATCAAAGAAAACTTGTTAAATCTACTACTACTTTTTGGAGAGGCCACACACGAAGAAGTATCTAATTGTTTTCGCATTTTCAAAATGTCAGTTTCCATTGTTTCCACAATTTGATTCGTCTCCTTAGAAAAGGTCGTTAAAGAATTAAGGTATTGCTGCTGTTTTTTGGATTCTTCTTGCAAATAATTTTCAAGAATTGAGGCATCTTTCTGCCCCAATACCGACAGCGTGCTGTGTGTGGTCTTGCCCATCACTTGTTCAACTGCTTGTTGTGTGCTGTGATGCCGTATCAGTGTCTGGAGAGTGGAGAGTTGTTTGGTCCAATTCTCAACCATGAGAGGAAGATTAAGTTTTGGCTTTCCATTATAACTATTTACAAATTTCTCAAAATGTACAGACTCTTTGTAAATTTCATACAAATATTGAATGATGAAATGACAATTTCTTCAACCAATCATTTGAAATTCACTCAATTACGTACGGTTTTGTTTTGTAAGATCCTCTTTGAAAATTTTCACTCTTCCATCTCTTCCATTGGAAATATCACTAACGATGTCTCTCATATCTACAGAATCTTCATGATGCAATTCAAGCTTTTTAAACAAAGTGGAAATATTATAAAGTTGATTAGATCGATCTGTTGCACTGGCATCATTAAACAAACTCTGATCTATTTTGCTATTGAAAGCTCGTTCAGAAATTTCCAATTCAGCTTCTTGCTTATTCATGCTTTTGTATTCATTGGTTAATGTTTGTGCCAATTCTTGCCATCGCTCTTGTTTTTCAGCTGTATGTTTTGCATATTGAACTAATTTTCGTGTTTGATTTCTAATGTGAAGCTATAGCGACCATGAACCCAATATTTACAAAGTAATAAAGCCCGTTATTGGTACATATTGGTGGTAACAATTCGAATAGTTAAATTGAGAACAATGACCATTCAAAAACATACCATAATTACGTTTTTTGCTGCCTTTGTTTCTTGTAATTGTGTCATATTCTCAAAATTAGCAAAGAATGTTTTTGAGATTGCCTTTTCCAAGTAGCCAGGATATTCTCGTTCGAAACATGTTCTCAAGACATGAGTCGATACTTGAAGGAGTAATGTGTAAAGACTTTTCATGATGATGATTGCCATGACGTATTCGCAAATTCAAACACACGAGTTCACAACATCCAGCGAACGAAAGTAAATAAAATCCCAAAATGCATCAATATTTCACAACACTATTTCACACAACTAGAAACACCTACTTTTCTCCATAAGCCGATTGCAACAATGTTGGCTGTAAATTGAGCACATAAATTTGACCTCTATCTTTCATTTCCTTAAGCCATTGCAAAGCGACCGATCGGAAAGCAGTCCGTTGCTTCTTATCCGACACAGGAAACAATTGTTGAAAATCTTTCTCTGTTCGTTTCATATCCAATTTGCTAAATAGAAAATACATGATAATTTCCATGCCTTTGATGTTGGTGTTTTTGAACATGTCCTTGTGGAAAGCAAGATTATACTTTTCTTCATAGGCATTCGGATCGAATCCAAGCAAGAGTAAATTTGAAAATAAAACCGATTCAGGTCCAATGCCATCATGAGAATATTGTTGCACGAGTTGAAGAGATGCGTCCCTTTGTGAGGTTTCCGAAGTCATTTTGACGAATTATTATTAAAAGCCAGATAATTTTTTGTGATGAACCAACGGCGAGTTTTGGCGCCAACTTGCAAATTGAACGGTAGTAAAGTCCAATACGGACTTTGTCTCATGATCGATAGCCTTCCCATCAATGATCAAGTTAGTAGAACCACAAAATGCACGCTAGAAACATGATGAGAGATTATTGATGCAAGAAGTTTTTCTGTTCAATAATCTTTCATCCCATTACATATTTGTTTGACCCTGCTTCGGGAGGAACATACCTTCGTGCAAGTTGTTTTCAACAACAACAAAAAAAAATTGTGTGACCTTGCAGCACATCACCACACAAAAAATTCCACGACGAACTTTTCATCACGCAGCTCGGAACCGTTGAGACAATCATCTTAAATAATTATAATAACATTCTAACCGCACCAATTACCACCACTCTCCTTTATTGTTGTAAATATCCATATTATTTATTATTTCCATCATCATGAGTAAGAGAAAAAGAGTACCAAGTGTTCATCAAGAAGAAAGCGATGGAGATGAGTTCCTTCGAAAAGAAGATCTTGGAATCCCGTCAACACCTCCATCTCAAATGGTCGATTCCGATAATGAGGAAGAAGACATCTCTGCAACCCAACAGAAATCAAAGAAAACAAAAAAGAGAAAGGAATCTTCCGACTCGTTAGATGATGAAGAGGACGGAAAAGATCTTGAAGCTGGTATTATTGAAGTTTTAAAGCTGAAAAACTTTATGTGTCACCCATCATTAAAAGTTGAATTCCACGACAGAACCACAATCATTCATGGCGAAAATGGAAGCGGAAAGTCAGCAATTCTTACAGCCATCCAGGTATGTTTGGGCGCAAAGGCTAAAAACACGAACAGAGGTAAATCCATTAAAGATTTAGTTATGACAGGAAAAGAGCAAGCAGAGATTTCAATCCAGCTTCGGAATCAAGGAAAAGATGCATACAAGAAGCATTTGTATGGGAAATCTATTACCATTGTAAAAACAATCTCCAAGTCAGGATCATCATCGCTCAAAATTCAGAATACAAGAGGAAAGACTGTTGAGAAAACAAATGACGAGCTTCGTCAAATTTTACACTGCTTCAACATTCAAATTGACAACCCAACTACTTGTATGACTCAGGATATCAGTAGAGAATTCCTGGCTGGATCATCTGAGGCCAAGAAGTTCGAGTTTTTCTTAAAAGCCACCCAGTTACAACAAATGATGGACTACTTTAAGCAGTCACAAGAAAGCATGAGCAAAACTGAGCTTTTATTGGAAGAAAAAGGCAAATCACTTGAAGAAAGCAAGGAAGAACTCGACAGAAGAAAAGAATTGTATGAAAATGCACAACATATTGACACTCTCATCAACGAAATCGAGCGTTTGAAGGCTGAAAAGATGTGGGCAGCATATTATGACGCTAAAAAAAAATATGACACTCAATACAAAGTACTGGAAGAAAAGAAAAGAGAACTTCAACAATTAATTTCGCAACGTGACTCTTCTACGAACGAAAAGCTAAATGAGTTAAACAGAAAAAAAGCTGAATTAGAAGAGGAGAATAATCAAATCACAATTTCCTTAACCGAAATTGAAAGAAGAGTCAATGATTTGGCTAACAAAAAAAAAGATATTGAACATAAGGCTCAAACCATTTATAAGAACAGAGCAACTTTGAAGAGCGAGCAAACAAAATGCAACCAAGAGATTAATATTTTAGAAAAAATTAAAGCTGAAACACTCTCGAAGAACAAGATTGACAAAGAGTCGATAATTAAGGGAAAACAAGAAGAGGTTGAGAAACTATCTGCTGATCTGGAAAGCTACAAACAACAAAAAGCCTCCATTGATGAATCCTTAAAATCAGATAAGAGCGCAAAAAGAGAATCTCACCAATGAATACAATGAAGTGAAAAACGAAAAGAATTCATTGCAACTCGAAATTAGACAAGCTGAAACAGAAATGCAGAATATACAACGCAGTCGGACAGACAAATTTGCAGTTTTGGGCGGAGATGCAATGAAAAGATTTCTTAGTGATGTTCAATCCAACATTAAGAAGTTTAGTAAGCCTCCAATAGGACCTGTTGGACTTCTATTGAAAGTGAAGGATGAATATATTCAATGGGCTCCATGTGTTCAACATGCTCTCAACAAATACTTGTTCGTGTTTATTGTCGATAACTTCAAGGACGGGGAAGAACTACAAAAGCTAAAGAATAAGCATAACTTACGTGCTACTCACATTATTCAGAAATATAGTAACGAGATTTATGACGTAAGTCATAACAGCCCTATGGATCAGCTGACTATTTTCAAAGTTTTAGATATCGACATTCACTCGATAAAACATTCTCCAATCAAGTATGACGACCTTCAAGCTCTTAAGGCTACCATAATTAATACTGTAATTGATCAAGCTCGTGTAGAGGCATCAGTACTCATCGAAAAGAGAGAGGACGCTGATCAATACATGTTTGGAAACCAGCCTCCAATGTTTGTGAACGATTGTTTCACCATTACAGGAACAAAATTGATTGTAAGAGGAAAATCTAAAATTACAGACACTGCCAACGTTACAAGAAGTAGTTTATGGACCAAAAATGTAGAAGACCAAATTAATGAAATAGATAATAATATTAAGGAGTTGACCAAGAACCTTCCAAGATTTACAGAGAAAGAGCGTCAAATTCAAAACGAAATTAATAGAATAAATGAGTCTATTAAGAAGAAGACTAATCAAAGTCACGAACTAACAAAGAAAATAGAGAGGGCTGAGAAATCTATTGAAGACAAGAAGAAAGACATCCAAGAAGAGCTTAACGATACTGACGATGCAGATCAGAAAGTGATTCAAGAGCTTAACCAAAAAATTGAAAAACACAAGGAAAGGGTAGAGCATTTGAATGAAAAGATTCAAGAAGACGACCAAAAAATTGCAGAGTTAAAAGCAGAAAGTGAAGAAATTACCAAAAAAATAGCTATCACAAGAAAGGAAGTTCAAGACGCAACCAGAAAACATGATGAAAAGAATGAAGAAATTCTTGCTGTTCTCGAAGAAATCCGTACCGTTCAAGCAAACTCAAGAGGATTTGAAAATAGAATTGCTCAGGAACAAAGAGCAGTTGCAGAAGAACAAAGAATTGTCACCAACTTGGAACAACAAATGAACAATTCAAAAGAGGTTGCATTGAATCACTCAAATCAAGAGGAAATTCAACCTTCTGGAACTATGAATGAAATAACTGCCAAAATTTCTCAAAAGAAAAGGCAACTAGAACTTGAACGTGAAAAACTCGGTGAAATGAACATTGCTGAAATCAAAAACAGATATTTGCAATATTACAGAGAGTATGAACAGAAACGGGAAGCATTTGAATGTTCAAAAAAAGCCTGCGAGGTCGTGAAACAGGGCCTGACCGAAAGATACAAAAATTGGAGAAAGCTAAAAGCAGGCAATATCAATACTGTCTCGACCCTTTTCGATGTTTACATGAGTCAAAAGGACACTCAGGTAAAATTCGTGTAGATGACCAGAGCGGCACCCTCAAATTCGATATTCACATGGCAACACATGGAACCAAGGTGCAAGTGTCTGACACCAAGTCTCTATCAGGAGGTGAAAAGTCATACACAACGGTGAGCTTTTTATTAGCAATTTGGGAATTGGTTGATACTCCGTTTAGAGCTGTCGATGAATTTGACGTTTTTATGGACAGCATGTATAGAAAGACAGCAATGGATTTAATTTTAGAGACAGCCAAAGAGAAGCATCATTCTAAGCAACTGATTTTAATTACACCTCAAGATGTGTCGATTGTAAAGAAGGATCCTGAATTTTTGAAGATTATCAAGTTACAACCACCCAAGAGAGATGAAAATCAGAGAACCATGGATGAGTTTATGCATCAGCATGAACAATAAGAAGAAAGAATGATAATATTTGTGTAAATTTCCTGTCCTCAGAAGATCAGAATTAGAATCATACTTTAATTGAAGTTTCAATTAAACACACAATATTGTCACGCTCAATCAAAAACACCAATCCCAAAAACGAAATTGCAGTTCCAACAACAAAAAAATGATGAAATCAAAGCCATTGTTGGCCATTGTTTCTGGAGGTTCTCGCGGCATCGGAGAGGCCATTGTCAAACAATTATCAGAGAGTGGCATTCATTGTGCCACATTGAGTCGATCCAAAAACGTTGATATTCTTCATCCCAATCAAACACATTTTCAATGTGATGTTTCCAATGCTGCCCAAGTTTCCGAAACGATTAAAACTATCACACAACACTATCACAAAACTCATGCCATGAATATTCTGATCAATGCAGCCGGAGTCTCTCACGATGGCTTACTCGTTCGATTTCCACAAGATGAGCTCGAGAAAATCATTGCCATCAATTTACAAGGAACAATGAATGTTTGCAAAAGTTCACTCCGATACTTTATGTTGAGTCATTCAAGTGCAGAATCACCATCATGCATCATTAATATTTCGAGTATTATTGGAGGATCTCCTAACATGACAAATGTTGGACAATCCATCTATGCTGCTTCCAAGGCAGGTGTTATCGCCTTTTCACAACATTTAGCTCGGGAATTATTAGGAAAACATATTCGTGTGAATTGTGTGAGTCCTGGATTCATTGAAACAGAAATGACTCGCAATTTACAACAGCAACAACAACAACTATTACAAAAACAGGAGCAAAACACATGTGTGTCGAATCTTGAAGCTATGAGTGTCAGACAAAAATTGGAAAAAGTCCAAATAGGAAAACCTCATCATGTGGCGAATCTTGTGCAATTTCTGATTTCTCCTCAGGCAGAGTATATTAACGGACAGAATATCATTGTTGATGGTGGATTATCTATTTTATAATTGACAACGTTTCATTTAGCTAAAAATGTTTGCGTGTGAGGAAAGTTTCACACACACTCAATGCCTTAATTGGAACCTCAAGTGGAATTCACAAATAACCATGACACTTGTCTAGAGAAAATATTCGTGAATACACATTATGGCTCACAATATATTTTTGAACACACAAAATCTGTTCATAGTTTTGATCTCAATCACTGCCTATTCGAATGCACGAACAGGACTTGTCATTCTTAATCAGCTTTTGGGAAGAGGAAGTCAGTCGTTAGGGCAAGTTTACAATTATCCAAAAGGGTCTTTTTCAAATTTTCATCATTCACAACCCATACATTTGTCACATAACCTCTCTTTTGCAATTGTTGAAGATACTCGACTTGAGCAAGACTCGTGTCAAAACCCAATACCGCTGCACCAATAAAGGAAGGTATTATGGTCGTGTTAGCTTGATACCATAAATAGTCAATCATGGATGTCAAGTATTTGAGAGAATTGTAGGTAATCTTGTCCTTCAGGTTACTTGAAGAACCTTCTGAAATTTCTTGTAAAATCGATGGAAAGTCTCCAGAATAAACTCTTCGAAGACCTGGTCCATTCTTTTTCACTTTTGGAACACTATGTTTCATCCAATCAGCAAAAAGACCTCTCTTGAAAAGTAAATTGGTCACAATCTTTGGATTTCTCTTACGAACTACATAGAGCAAAGCAGGGTTGAAAGAAGCCACAGTTGTTTGAGTATACAATTGTGGATATTTGTGATACAGCTCATCAAGCTTTTCTGCCATCAAAGCCAATCGTGTGTATTGTTTGACCTCAATCATAATGATTTGTTTGGGGTCCAAACTGAACACAAATTGAATGTATTCCTCAAGAGTTGGAATTCTTTCCTCTCCACTATCATCATCAATATATCTGTAATAATTCTTGATTTCGTCGAGAGTGAGATTACCAATTCCAATATCTGTTTTTCCTTCCATAGGGCCAATACCATACGCTACTCTAGCCATAGACAAGGTGTCGTGGAATACAACGATGTGGCCATCCTTTGTCAATTGACAATCTAACTCAACTCCATCACTACCATGTTCAATTGAGTAACGGACAGCATTCAGAGAATTCTCTGGAATGTTTTGAGTTTTAATATGGCGACATCCTCTATGACCAATGAGAATGTCGTTGAAGAATTCGGCAGAGGGAGATTTCTCAGCTCGGAAGAAGTAGAAGAGAATCAATCCCAATACAACAACGAATACAGTTGTATACAATGAAAATAACAGTAGGAAGAATAACATGAAAGGAATTGATGAGAATGATGAAGAAAGTGTGAAGAGAGAGGTGGTGATTATAATAAGACACAACCAGTCAAATGAAAGACCTTTGTCTTTGAGAGATCAGAAGAGAACAACGCAGAGATGATGGCGAGAGAGTGAGACCAACAATGGATGGTGAATTCACACACTCAACCGTCGTGAGAGGAAGAGAGAGGTGTTTTTTTGTTCTTGTTTTGTTCGTCGGTACGGACTAAAAAAGTACCCGATCCAGATGACGATGAAGACGATGATGTCCTAAAGACACACAAGGAGCAAATGGATTGAAGAGGTGTTCTTGTTTCATTCAATAATGGGTAATGGAAAATTCCTTGTAGATTTTAAATTGCAGAATGTGATCCTCTTTCTAAATGTGTGTGATTTGGGGTGGTGACCAAGCGGAGGTTATCTCTGTTGAAAAGAGGGTTGTATCAAGAGTTTTAATATATTACTAGCAGTAAGAATGATTTAATATATGAATATTACTGTGGAGAAGTACGATTGGGAAATTGTGTAGGAAATAGAGTATTTTTAAATTATTGAAGTTGTTGATTTTGCATCACAAGGGAAATTTCCTTTTGAGCATCAAAGAATTTATCCACACATGAATCGACACATTTCTTCTCATAGTCATCGAGGTCCTTTCCATAGGCAGTGAGACATTTCTTGTTGCAGACAGTAAGCATGCTGTTAAGATGAATTCATGGCCACGAGTGATGAGTATTAATAACATCGATGCCATCCATATGAAAATGTAAAGATGTCCAAATCGTTCCGAAATTAATAATGAAAATAATTTCATGAAATAAAAACCACCAATAATAACAATAATCAACTCATTTCCACAATAAAACAACAATTAAATTGTACATACTTGAAGTAGAGTGTTCGGAAAGCCTCCAATTCAACCATTGAAACTCCTTGCCCAAGACCAGCTGGATTGTTCATTTTTTATTTTGTTGTGTGTGACGCATTTTGATTGGCTGAATTAGGCTCTGGAGAAACGAGTCTGACAGACAAACTTGTGAATCTTATGATTTGTTGTTGTTCAGTTTATTATTGGTGAATCTAAGCTGATTCCAAATGCATCTCTTAATAGTCACAATTTGTGGCTCTAAAGGTAGATATAAAACCGCATCTTGAGGTATTAAATTTGCACAATGGTTCCTGTGTTAACTCCACAATCTCCAACACAGCCTCCTTGTGTTCCAACTGATGTAATAACAAAATCAATTCTGACCTTATTTCCGGTTACAGGGCCTTTGTAAGTGGCTGCTCTTCCGTCATCCCAAGTTACTTTGACATCCAAATAATTGTTGATAAAGGTTCCAGAGTAGTATTTTGTAATGGAACTACCTTCGTTTTTGTTACTTCCTGATACATTTCCATACTCTGTTGAAAATTAGTATTCGAACCATGCATGTTCCAAATACTTACGATCTACTTGAAATTTCATTTCCCAACCTTTCACTACGGAATTCTAGTGTTGTTAACATAGGTAATGAGTAGTGATCGATATGGAATATATATGAGGTACGCCTTACTTACTGTTGGTACGCCTTTCCATCTTGTCCACTGCATAATGTTCAAGGATAATGTTTTGATTGCATTAAAAAATTTTCACACAACCGAAACTTACTGTGGTTACACCGTCATTTCCACCTCCAACTTTATAGTTTTTGGTGTTAGGGTCTTCAAATGTCTCAAATAATGTTCCAGTGTTAACTCCACAATCTCCAACACAGCCTCCTTGTGTTCCAACTGATGTAATAACAAAATCAATTCTGACCTTATTTCCGGTAACTGTGCCTTTGTAAGTGGCAGCTCTTCCGTCATCCCAAGTTACTTTGGCATCCAAGTAATTGTTGATAAAGGTTCCAGAGTAGTGTTTTGTGATAGCTCCTGCGTTATCGTTCTTATTACTTCCCGATATGTTTCCATATTCTGGCGAAATATATCCAAATTGAGCGTTTCACAATAAACATTACATTAAAACATACGATCGACTTTGAATTTCATTTCCCATCCATCTACATTGGTGTTCTAATGGAATTTCAATATATTTTTTGTGATCCTCAATAATTATGTGATGGAATGCTTATACTTACACACTGCCCATCAAGTAGTAAGTAAGGTAAGATTTTGATGAAAATGAAAGAAAGTACATACTGCTCTTCCACCCCATCTGGTCCAAGTGGTGATACCATCCTTTCCTCCACCGATACGAAGAATGCGTGTTAGTGGAAGTGAAATTGGTTGAATCTGTGGCTGTTGATAGACTTGTTGAGGATAATATGGTTGTTGATAACCTTGATTTGGAATTATGGTTGAAGGGGGTTGCACGACATGAGGATAAGAAGGCACGGTTGGAACTGAGGACTGTGGTGGATACATCACACTTCCTGTGTATGATGGTATATTGTTTCTTCTGAAAACATCTCCATTTGGTAAAGGCAACACATTCATGTCATTGGTTTCAACTCTCATGATGACATCTGTTCCATTGTTTCCATGAAATACCAAGTACACAACATAGGTATATCTCGATGGATCTCTAACAACAAATCCCTCGCACTTTCTGCCATCTGATTGATTTTGCAAGACAAAGTATCCACCTCCATGCATTAAACAAGACCAAAACTTGCCAGAATTCTCCACAAAATTTGCTCCAATGAGGGATGGAACGTCAGTGATAACACTAGCACAAGGGTTCATGATTGGAGTTGTTGGCATGGTCATTCTTGTAAAGATATCGCTTGGTCCTATAAGTTGGGAGCCATCCATCGATGGAGTGAGTTTCCAGTGAGTGATACCGTCAAATCTGTTGTTGTTTTTGGAATTATTGAGATCCCGAAAAAGTATCAATAATTGGTAATTATTGTCCATTAAATTGATATCATTTCATTCCATTCAGCCGTCATTCATTGCAAAGGTTTTCATCGGCAATTGGATTGTATCAGAGAAGAAATTATTATAATATTGAATTACATACGTGATGAACACAGTCCAACTCAATCCACCATTCAAGGGTACAGCAATACCAGTTGCAACTCTTCCAGTGCCATCTTGGATCCATTTGAAGGTATTTCCGCATGGTGTGCTCGTCCAAATTCTTCCCGATCTCTCAATAAACGAGCCATCAAGTCTTGGTGCAATATTTCCCATGATGGTGATACGAATGCAGTTGGTGATTTTTACAGTTTTTTTAAAACTTGTAACCTCGAGATGAAACTGATTGAGATGTTTCATCAAGCCGAGGTGACGATGTTCACAAAGGTTTTCAGAGAGCTCTGAAATCTTGCTGCTTTTTGGAATTTGCAGAAAATTTTGTTTCAGCACACACCTTTATGTCCAAAGCCAAATCAAATCCTGAATACTGAATTTTCATCCAACGCAAAAAAATTGACAAATTCTCTAGTTCGAGAGAATGACCCGACCATCATCAAAGAAGAATCAACCTTGTCCTTCATCCAAGATTCGGAAACACACAACGAATGACGACAAGACTCCTCACATCATCGTTCGATTACCATTGCCTCCTCCTCTTCAACAAACGATATCGTTGGCTTCTTCCGACACGATCACCTCTTCGGATCACCATCATGGAATGACCATCAAGAAAAAACACAAGAAACGAAAGCCCATCCATTGTTCGACGAGTCATTCACCCTCATCACTATTGCCACACCATCACAGCCTACCACCACCACCACCACCACCACCACTACAGACTCCACCACCATCACACTTCGACGAGTCTTCCACTCAATCCGATGATGTGAGCTTGGACTTTACTCCAAAAACTTCTCCACATGCAATATTGGCAATTCAAAATCTCGATGGCACAACCGATGCATCATGGTCGGAGACTCCAAGCATTCAAGATGATCATCGCGTCGATGTCACCATGCAACAATCGATGCCACCTTCCAATGAGGTTGATGACCTTCTCGATTATGACTGGAAAAATCCTCATGCATCATCAGCAGTGGTGATGACCAACTTGAATAATGCTAACAACAGCAGCAATAGTGACAACAGCCTTTGCAGTGAGACACCAATTTTAGATGAAATGTTGAAACTTGCCCAAGAGATGCAGCAAGAACGGGAGGAACGAGAGAAACAGAGAGAGCTCACACGACAAGCGCTTGTAAAGATGGGCCTCGATCCTTCCATTCCCATCGAAGAACATATTGAGATTATTTCAAATCGATCAAACTTGATGAATTCTCAATCTTGTCATTCCCATGGAGGATTATTAGACCGTGACACAGTGGATAAAGGATTCCTTTTGACACATTATCACAGTGAATGCAAAAAAGTGGACTGGGAAGTTCACCACTCGCCGAAAGACATAATTGGAGATGATAATGTTCGTTTTGAGACAACCATTATTTGTGTTGCCTCTGATAATCTTTCATTCAAGAATAAGGTTCCCTTTGAGATTTATTCGGGTACGTATGAATTAAGAGTTAAGAAAGATATTGAAATTGATCCCTTTTGCATCTTGCAAGTGAAATCTGAGAGCCAGAGATGGCGTACCTCTCTCAACAGCCGAATGGAACAAGATGAAAAAGTCTATGTGGGATATCAAGATGTTACTTTTCAGAGTAGTCAAAATGAAAGTTGTTCCTTACACTTGTCACTCTTCCATGACCACAAGAATGGAAAAAAAGAGGAAATACGATGCCTCTCTTGCTGTGTCAAAATTAGTAATTTGAGAGAATTTGCGACCTCATCGATGAATTATGAAAAATTTCCATGCAGCTCCCAAACAATCTCTGTTTTCAGAACTGTTAAGATTTAATATTTTCAATTTTAGCAAGTTGAACATTCAAAGAGAATTGAAAGATGAAACCATTTCATGGAATGATATTCAAAAGCAATTGCAACAAGGACAGCACTCCTTAGAGAGGTACAATTGCATAGAGTCCAACGTTCTGTATTATTCATTACCACATCCATGTACATTTCAATCACTAGATCGTGATATGGATTTGGAAGATGTAAGGACCAGCTTTGAGCAACTTGGTGTGGATGTGTATGGAAATGGCTACACTCACAATTGGTCCCATGAGAACTTTGAGATATCATGTCCTGAAGAAGTGATACCCATGTATCAAACGGTTGCAGCAAAATATTCGAGACAGGCTTGGTTCTTGTATGCAAAGCTCCTGAATATGCAGTGCCAAATGTCTTCTCTCAATGATCGACAACGTGAATATTTGGCATTGTTTTATGTGATGCTTAATATTTCTACATTTGTGAATCCTCAAGTGACTACTATTCTCAGTCCATTTGATCTACCTGAAGAGATGAGTACTACGAAGGATCACCAATATTCAGCAAAGCTAAGAAATAAGGTTAACCAAAGGATGGGTGATTATTTCCCTCAGTGTATCAGTTTGAGTGCTGACAATCAATTTTTTGAACAAGTCTTCCAAATGTTAAGTCCAGACTCGATCCAAACCATCATGCGAGCGCTCCTCACAAAGTTTGGATACAATCTTGGACCAGAAGAAAAAGAAGTAAGCAGCGACTCGAAAGAAATTTCCATCTCGACACTCATTCGTCTCTTTCCACCACTCATGATCAACTTTATACGGAGTGGTGTGATGAATAGTCGTCCTTTGGCCATTCGATCCTTCTTTGGAAAATTCTTTACCATTCTACTATGTAAGGTGACGCATCATTTCAGTGAGGATTTACAACAGAGGATTTGTTGTATTGATGTGAACCAAGAAAATGACGCTGATTCAGAAATGATTGATCAAATCGCAGCGCAAGCTTTGAATTATCTATCTAGCATCCTGACCATTCAAAAAGAAAACATTTCCTATGAAGAAATCCATTTTATTAGAAGCTCTCTCACTTTACTGCATCAAGTGTTGCATTTTGGTAGAATGTTGACATTGAAAAAGTTCCAACTCACAATTCATGCCTTCCTTCGCTTGAAAGACCTTGCAGTACGAATACCATCAGCTGGAGATTCAATGGACATGATGGTATTCGAATTGACTCCTCTAAAGGTTGTGTTAGGCATTCATTTTGACTTGAAACAACACGAAAAGCAGTGTTCTATTTCTTCTTCCATGGCGGATGATGAGTAGTTGACTCATGTTTGATGCACGTCTGTATTGATCTTGAGCGATTACCGACTTCTTCCACAAGTTGGTAGAACCGTTATAAAAATAAAAAATTTCAAAAAAAAAATGCCAAGAGGCAAACCTGGAATTAAACGGAAGGCTGATCCTTCATCATCGGGAGGAACAACGCCCAAAAGCACAAAATCCGTTACAAGCTCATCGACGAGTAAAGGAAGGCAAACATCCATCACTACATTTTGCAAGACACGTAAATTGGAGACTCAACTCAGTGCGGCTTCCACCAAAACAATTTCGTACGATGATGATGATGATGCTAATATCAAGGAAAGAGAGGAATCACCCGTGAAAGTCATCATCCCTGAGTCTTATTCACTCTCATTGAACATTATTACGTCTAGCAGTAATGCCCCAGAGGAAGAGAAAATTCCGAACAATTGCTCCAAGTCGGATGAGGAATCAACAACAACATCAAGTACATCTCCGATTCCCTCTGTGACTGTCAATGACATTGAAGCATTAACTAGAAATAGCAGCAGTAACAGACTCTCTCCTGTGTCAGAGATTGAACCAAAAAGCATTGATGATGAGTATGATATCTTTGAGGACACGACATTCGATAAATTCTTTTCCTCTACTGCAACTTTCAATGCCAACATTGAGTCCATCCATGATTCCCTAAAAGAAGTGCAGGAAACAGCAAGAGAGCTTGTAGAACTGAGAAAAGAAATTGCATTAAGTGCTGAGTTAGATCATCAAATAAGAATTGAAATGGAGAAACGAGCAAAAAGACAATCATTAAGCGATTCTGAAAATTTATCCAAACTAGAGCACATCTTAGCGGAAGATGGTACAGCAATTACGTTTGATCGCTCCTTGTTACAACCCTCGAATGACTATGACGGCTTTGTGACACAGTTAAAAATTTCGTCTCTGTTCGAAGAGATGAGAAGGTTTTACATACTCAAGCTTGATAAATGCGGTTTGACGCGAAATCAAAAAACACAATCAACCTTAGAAGAAATTAAGAAAGAATTAAGACATGTTGTTCCCAAAGACAGCTCTTCTATATTTGAATGGGAAAGACTGAAAATCATTAAGAAGCACTTCTCTTATCGGTGCAATGCCTTACCAGCAGAAATCAAGACATTAATGTTCAAACATATCAGCATAACAGAATTTGAAAAATATTTAGGAAGAGTCGGTATCCAGCTCGATTGTACTCGGAAAGATGCCACTACTAATGATGACTCTATTGAGTGTATTGAGTTTTTATGTCCTGAGGAAATGCTGATTGTGTATTCATCTGTACAACGCACTTGTTGTACTTTTGTGAACCATTTATTGAAACGTTTTTTAGAAACACTCTCTGAGAACAAGTCCCATCCAAACTCTGTACAGCACTTTTTACCATTTCTCATCTCTGTATATATGTCCAGACATTACTTTAGACCTGACAATGTATTGCAATCAAATCCAAATTGGTTTGCTCTAGCACCGCTTTCAGAGAACCTGCAACCCCTTGCTGATTCTTTGGTGGATCATTCTATTGGGCAATCACCAATGATTATGGAACTCATTGGAAAAATATTTGACCTTCATGACATTTCTTCCATGAAGGATGTCGTCACCACTATTTTGCAATATTTTAGATTTGAGGAAGTAGATGCAGAGAAATTGCCCATTCTGACAGATCAGTCAGAACTGTCACACGAGAATTTGCTAAAACTCATTCGTGTGTACTGCCCTCCCCTATTTTCATGCTTTATTCAACAAAGGCCTTGGTTGCACAAAAGATACAAGAACATTGAGATAGTTTTTAAGTCACTCATGCTGATTATTCTAGTCAAAATTACTAACAACAAAAAAGTATCGATCAATGAAATTCTAGAATACATGACAAACCACAACACAGCCAACGATAGAATTGAGGAGTCAATATTGTTACATGCGCTACAGTTCATCAAAAACCTATCGCCCGTGTGTCCATCACAGAAGAGTTCGGTTTTCCCATTTTACTACCTGTTGGATAATGTCATTTCTCTGATGTTGTGTTTAGATTTGAATTCTATCCAGCGTTGCATGAGCAAAGAAACCTTGTCCTTGTGTGAAGATTTGTCCAAATCGATTCACTCTTCCCTTCGAACACTATTACCCAAAGTTGAGTATAATCATTTCTTTCTTCGTTTTGGAGACATTACTAGGAAAATCATCCCTCTTAAAATCAAAGCTGCCAAAGCACCTCTAACCCAGCAAACTCTCTCTTTCCAAATGCATGCTTGTACGGCAAGCGTTGTTCAGCAATAAATTATTACATGCACCTTCGTGATCCATAAAACTGATTTTTTAATGGAATGTATTAGATTGGATGGATTACTCGACCTTACCTTCCATCGACCAGCCAAGCGTTCCTTTGTTCCTTTAGTCTAGGTGCTCAATCCACCTTCTTAAGTATTGAAACAATAATGGAGAGAAGAATTTGTCTTCATTATTTTCATAAGGAGCGCGGTCGATGGAAGAACTCGTTGTTGGTCCTTACGGTCTTGGATCCACCTTGAGCCCGACGTTTAATGCTCACGATTCATGAGAATTGTCATAATACTATTAATGTGAGCCCTCCTAGCTCAGTCGGTAGAGCGTTGGACTTTTAATCCAACGGTCGTGGGTTCGAGCCCCACGGAGGGCGAAAGAAATTTTTTGTTCGCTCCCACTTCGCTTACCATCAAGTTGAAGCGCTTCAACTCCACAATAATATTAGGCAAACTTTGTTTCAATAGATTTGTGCAAGAAAACAACAATGTCCACCTCACCCAAGAACCTCTTGCGTTTCGGTATTTTCTCAACAGGAGACATCGCTTACACTTTCACCGAATCACTCTTGAAAAACAATTATGGTGAGGAACATCAAATTCAAGTGGTGGCCGTCGTTTCGAGAGAATTGGAAAAGGCTCAACAATTTGCCAATCATTTCTCTTCAAAAGTAACAACAACAACAGAAACAAATTCTCTTCAATCTCCATCCCCCATCAATCCTCACCTCGATGACATGTCTTCCGAAGAGAGATCGATTAAAGCCTATCATAATTATGAACAATTTTTCAACGATGATTCCATTGATATTGTCTATATTGCATCACCGCATTATTTTCATTATGAACATTGTAAAATGGCATTGGAGTAAGTGACATGTCTTGTTGTGGTGAGATTTTGCAACTATCCACATTCAAATCTTTGCGTATATATGGATTTTTCACTCCTTGTCAATAATTCAAATTTATTTCTGATTGGCACAACAGACATGGAAAGAATGTATTGTGTGAAAAGGCATTTACGATCAATGCAAAAGAAGCTGCTGAATTAATTGAATTGGCAAGAAAAAAGAATTTATTTCTCATGGAGGCAATGGTATGTTTGTTTGAGAATGACTTTATACAATGTGAGAGCGAATTGCAATTTGGACGCGTCCATGGTTGATCACACGACAATCATCATCAATATTTGTTGGATCTTGATATTTATAACATTCCTATAACATTTCCTGATGTGATTATTCCTAATCATTTTCCATTTCCTGATGTGATTGTTTTATTCATTCACAATATATATTTTCAAATCCATTCACAAAGTGGACAAGATTTTTCCCAGCCAATCGACAAATGATGCAACTCATTAAAAATGGAGAAATTGGTCAAATTACACATATTAATGTGAGCTTGGGATTTGTTGGAACAAAACGTCAACCTTCAAAGGATCATCGATTGTATAAATTAGAGAGTGGAGGAGGATCTTTATTGGATTGTGGAGTTTATTGCATTTCAGCAATTATTCAAGTTGTGAATGGTATTGGTTGTGAAAAAGTTTCAAAAATTCAATCGCTCATGAATATGGATTCACAAACTGGAACAGACACTCAATGTAGTGCTCTGATTGAATTTGAGAGATTTGATTCTCACACCAATTCCTCTCAACCCATCTATGCCACTTTTCATTGCAGTTTTGTCAATGAATTTTCAAGAATTTTAGAAATTTGTGGCACTGAAGGAATCATTCAAGTTCATAATAGTTTTCACAGACCTACAAGTTTTACTTTAATCAAACAAGGCACCAGTGGCATCACAACTAAAACCTATGAATTTCCAAAAGACTATCAAGAAGGATCTGGCTTTTTCTATGAAATTCAACACATTTTAGAATTGTGGAAAGAACATCAAATAGAAAGTCCACTCATGCCACATCATGAAACACTCGCTGTCATGCAAGTGATGGACACCATTCGACAAGCTCATCAATTTTACTATCCCAAAGAACACAATCATTAAATTGATTTTTTGTTTGTTTTCACATTTCAACGAGTAACAATGGTTCAGTTTCCATGAAGTGATCCTGTGATCTTTTTCAAAATTCCTTCCACATCACATCTGTGGATCAACCTTTAGATTGCTTTCAAAATCCCAATTCGAGAACCAAAAAAATGACCAAGAAAAGTTCAGGCTCAAAATTCCGTCTTCCGTTTTTTCATATTTCTTCCAAGGATAAAACCATCATGGTACAGAGTACCTCGAATGATGCCGATGATGTAGATATTCGAGTGTTTGATCCAGAGTTTAAAGTACCATCATCATCAACGATAACTTCTCCATCGTTAACAAGTCCCGGAGGAGGAAATAGTACGAGTCATATGGGACACGTCGTGATGAATAGTAATATTGGGCATAATGGTGTACATCCAAATCATCATCAACAACAACAAGGATCAACAACAATTCACTCGCCGGGTAGTGCCGGCTCGACACCGCATCAACAATTTCCTTCATCAGTAAAAACACCAACCACTCCAATCAGCGAAGAAGACGTTGAGAGAGTTCTTGATACGGTGAAAGTCATTGATGAGCCTGAAGAAGCCTCATCGGTAAAAAGCACCAAAGGAATTGGAGTGTTTAGTGGCATATAAAGATATGAATAGAATTACTAAAATTAATTTGCGAGGAACTTTGGATGATGCTATCAACAAGTGCAAATCAATATACAAGATTGATCAAAATACAAATGTCAGACTTGATGTTTTGGATCCGAGAGTTGATGAATATATTGTTGCAGAGTCAGTCGATCACATTAAAAAGTGCAAACAGAAACTGTCAGCCAAACCTGTAAAATTACGGTTAGAAGAAAACAAACAAGCTACTGTATCGTTCGAGGATCAGATGGGTTGGATCGAAATGAAAGTGTTGGGATCAGGTGCTTTTGGTGAGGTAAAAATGGTTTATGACAGAATTCATTCAAAGACGTTTGCTGTCAAGAAAATTCACTTTTCAAAAGCGGTATGTAACTGATATGTGTTGCTATTACCACTGTATTTACATCTATTCTATATACATTTACATTTTATCGTGATGGTTCACATTGCGTTTTTGGAAATATTTCATTTTGATTTATCTCATCATTGTGATTATGTTTTTTTATTACTTACTTTATGAATGTTATTCATTACATCTCTGCTGTCAATATTGACATTTAAATACTCAACAATTATGCGTTATTGTTCGGTATTTCTAACTTAACAGCAAAAAGAATATAAGGAAAAAATTGAAAAAGAAATACAGGTCATGCAGTCACTGGATCATCCAAATATTGTCAAATGCTATGGATATCATGAACATGGAGAATTTTTCTATATCATGATGGAATTAATGCTCGGAGGATCTCTAAAGAGTGTCATGAAACGAATTGGAAAAGGCCTCACCGAAGATGTCATACAAGATTATGCCAAACAAATTTTTTCTGCTCTTGTATATATTCATGAAGAGTTACCTACACATGTATATCACAGAGATTTGAAATGTGACAATTTCCTTTTAGCAGGTAATTTGATAAAAATTGCAGATTTCGGAGAAGCGAAAGTGATTCAGAAAGGACAAACATTTTCTCAAACAAGGAATTCTGTTGTGGGAACGATAACCTTTTGCAGTCCTGAAATGTTACGAGGAGACCCAACTTACAAACGATCTCACGCTCCTGATATTTGGAGTATGGGGATGGCAATTCTTGAAATGATTCATGGTTATAATGTATGGGAACGTGAGTTTAGGAAGAGTATTCTCTCAGATAGCTCAGATAGTGCTGAAACAGACAATGAAGCCTTGTATAGTGAATATCGATTGATTGACTTTATTCTTAAGAATCTTCACTTGTTACAGGAGAAGATTATTCCTGAATTGACGGTTTCAGATGAGTTGAAAGATTTATTACTTCAATGCCTCAAAGAGTAAGTAGTTTGCAGTGTCAAAGCGTCATTATGCTTATGTGTATTGCCGATAACAGAGATCCAAGCCAACGACCAAAAGCCAGTGAATTGCTCAAACATCAATTTTTCTCGAAAACATTTCCCAGAGGAACACTCAAGGAAGAAATTCTTGCCCAATTTCACTTTTTCACGGACGAATGTGAAAAGCTTCAACAAAAAGCTCTTCCCACTTATCATTCTACCATTTTTGATCCAAATACTAAAAGTTTGACACAAAAAGATCAAGAAGAACCAGAATATAGTGCAGACTATTTTGAATGACTCACAAAACAACATAATATCACCACCAATCATCCATCTTATTATGAGTATTAAATTTAATTTATAATATGTACATAAAGAAAACAATACGTTCTTGAGCAAGATTCACTGATCATGTTCTTTGGTTGAAAGTTTGGAAGCCGATTTTTTTTCCATAGTAGCTCTGTGAAATGCTGTCTCGAATTCTTTCTCTGCTTTTTTTCGTTCCTCTGGTCCAAGATTGTGAGTGACAATTCGAAATGCAGCTAGGTATTGTTGTTTGGAAAATCTCGTCATTGATTTGACATGATATAATAGTTGAATCTTTTCCAAAAGCAACAAGTTGTAAAATTCAATAGCGTTGTTGAAGTGATGTTCATGCTTTTGCGTTATGGAGCTTATTTGTTGTTGAAGGGCAGAAATGTTGCTTTTCATTATTTCAACACCAGCCCTAGAGAAAGTTGGAACCATTGTTGACTGGTTGTCTGTTGTTGTATTGTCATTATTGACGCAATGTGAAACCACAGTACCAACTAAGAGATCGGATACAAACTTGCCCAACCCTCCGAATACATAAGTCATCTTCTCTTCAGAGAGATGCATGCTTAACGCCCGATGAATACCATGTATATCCTTGTTGAATTCTTCAACAAAAGACTCAGGTAAATCAATTTGTTCTTCACAGTCATAGGCACCCTCCTTAATGTTCTCACTAAAGCCTCTGTTAATGTAATAGAAACAACGAATTCTCAAATCTATTTTAAGAGCCAGTAAGCAATCATTATATATCGAAACAAATTTGTCATAATAGTCTTCCAAATGTTTCACAATTTGGAAACTAGAATTAGCCAGCAAGGTGACTACTGTGTTCGGATTACTTAATAATCTCCTTGGTTTGGATTTTGTGTTATTTTGTGAATTGTTTGTTGATGACGGTAAATTCTGAACAGTCTCATAGTGGAACCTGTAAAGATTTTCCAAAACCCATTCTAAGGTATTGTTTAAAGTTGCAAGTGATATGAAGCCACTAGTTCGATCAATTATATGTGACTTTCGGGATGGATCGAAAACTAAATTTCTGATAGGAATGTCTATATATTGTTCAAAGAGCCTTCGAATATGTTCGACGTCTGTCTGTGCTTGTTTTAGTTGCTGAGGTCTCCACTGTTGTGCTTTGACAAATAATGCTTCACTAATCAAGAATGGTAAGACTTCTCTGCATTGTTTCAAAATTTGTTGACAATAGCTTGTGGAAATTGCTAAATCGAAAAATGTAGTGTTTTCGTCTAAATATCTCTTTAACAATTGCTCAACCACTCCATAAAAATCAGGTTTTTGAACTGGAATTGTTCTTGCAATGCTAATGGTTTCATAAATCCATCTTAAACAGCAAAGAGAGCTATAAAAAACAGTTCTGGTTGTTCCACTTGTGTTCAAAATGACCGTGTAGTCTTCAAAATCTTTGAGGTGAATGCTTGTGAATGCATGTGAATTTTTCCTAAATAGCTCGCTAATTTTTGTTCTATAATCATTTCTAACAATTGATAACAGAAAATGTCGTACTGTCTCATCACAAAATTCTTTCAGTGATGTATATTCAGATGATGACGACTCTGATTCATCAAAAATAATGTTGTTGCACTTTTCAATGAAACCTGTAACTTCCTTATACGCCCAAAGTAGGTTATACGGTGAAAGAACAAAATGTTGTGAAAGAGCAGTAGAAATAATGGAGCTCGAATCTATGGTCTTTTCCTCTTGCATGTGCTCATAAACGTCAATATTGTTACAATACTTGAAAGAAACAGAAAAGTCGTCAGAACCTGTTGGAACTCCAGGATCTTTTGTCTTTGCAGAATCCATACCATTTGATTTTTCAGAGCCGCCAAAAAGGGACATGTTAGAGAGGCCAAATAAATCGCGCAACACTGTTTTGATTTCTTCTTGGGCAGTTTTCCAAACATAGGTTGCCGTGAAAGTGTGTGGGCATGACGAATCAGAGACTGTTTCCGTAATTAAATGTACAAATTTTTCCTTTACAATTTCAATGGCTGATAGATTTTGTCGTGTCGTTTTGAGGACCATTTGATTTTCAAACAGAGAAATTATGTCTCTCACGTATAAATCTTCCTCTAATTTGGTGTTTAAAAAGTTGTTCAAAAGCTCTTCAAGCGTTGTGGCATATAATTTGTGAACTTCCTTGGCATTTGATTTGGGATTGGTGTTTTTTAAATGCTCTAATTTTTGTTTGACCTCTTCCTTAATCTTTGACAATACCGGCTTTGAAACTTTTATATCCAAAGGCGTTGCAATGAGGTCACTACTGCTTTGCGCTAAGCTGCTAAAATCGAGGCTGGCAGCTCTCAACTCCATGATTCCAATCATAAAGTTATACTTCTTCAAAAGATTAACAATATTGTCAAATATTTTCTGAAATAGCTTTTGCAAAGTTTTTCCTTGGATAATTGCGATAATAAATGGCACCTCTCCTCGCAAACCAACGTTTGAATTGGTTATTTTGTGAAATTGGTCTTTGAAAGTTTGGGGCTGGTTTTTAGACAGCACGTTCTTCTCATTCATGTGAGATACAAAATCAAGAATGTGTTTTTCAATTAAAGAACGAATGTCGAATTGTAAGCTATGAACCATTCTTGATTGAAGAAGGGAAAGTTTGCCTAAAGTATCCAAACCATCGATCAACATGGACAAGAAGTAATTACTGTCTTGTTCTGGATCAAATGATAGATCCGTGTCAAACTCAAAATCTAGATTGAGAGAAGGATTTAGGCCCATCATAAATTCATTCGTGATTGTTCTTCCAAGTTTACGATTGTATTCCTGTCTATCAATTTCTTTTCTAATTATTTCATTGTTGATGGAAGCAGGTCTTTGATGAATTGGTTGAATATTGGTATCCTTGAATGAACTGATGTTTCTAGTGTCTACTTTGCACTTTTCAACGTCCACACTGTACAAGTGAGTGGTGAGAACATTTATCATCAACTCGGGCAATTTTTTTTCATAGTTTTTGATTTGGCTTCGAATTTCTTCGAGACCTTTGATGAATTTCACTTCTTCGCTGTTTTTTAAAAAGACACAGCTTCTCTGAATAAGCTTGATGGCACTCGAGAAGTGTTTTTTTTCAATAAGGAATGCAATTTTTTCGGGAACGGACTTCATCTGGTGAACAATGTTTAGAATTCTTAAGTATTCTGAATGTTGGAGGAAATTGGTGTACAACGATGAGAGGTCTACTGCATGAGACGTTAAACATGACTTTGTTTTCCTTACTTCGTTCCTTAATTGTTGGATTTTCGATTGCGATTCCTTGAGCTCCTCAAGTATATCTGAGAAGTTTCTGATGGATTTGTTAAACTCTTGGTAATTGAAAGCAACCAACTTTGACAAAGCTTCCGAAAGATTTTCGTAGTGATCAGTCAACTCGTTGAGATCATCAATATGTGTCCCATGAATTAAAGATTGCGCTACTATTGTAATGTGGTTTGTTTTAAGTTGGGAGTACAACGTCGGAACGAGTTCCATTGCATGGATAACTTCTTCTTCTAATTCTTTCATTTCTTCAAGTTTTTCATCATACTCCTCTTCCTTGTCCGTTTCTACCTCTTCATCCTCATTATGTTCCTCGGGTTTGTCATCCTCATGTTCTTCATCTTCGTGATGGACATCCTCTTCCTCTTCATCTTGAATATTATCCTCATCATCATGTTCTTCTTCATGATATTCATGCTGATCTTCATGATATTCCTCTTGCTGTTCCTCATCCTCTTTCTGATCCTCTTCCTCCTCCTCTTCATTGTCTTCAACATCGTCTTCTTCCTCCGTTTCTCTGGACCTGTTGCTGTACAAGTAAGGCATTTTTTTCAGTGAATCTTTAAATTGGCCTTAAAAATATTGTTTAGCCTTAACCTGTCAATCCACCAATGATGAATGAATGGATTGCAATGCATTGACTGAGGCAGAGAATCAATTTAATGATTCAAATGCTACAAAAGATGGAGATTGCCAAAAAGTATGAAATTACAAAAAAATGAAAGCCAACAACACCCAGCAAACAGTGGTTGCGGGTGGAAAGAGTGGCAGCACTGTGATTTTGGACAACATTGAAGCTGCTCTCACCATCGGAAATATTCTTAGAACTACTTATGGGCCATTTGGACGAGATAAATTATTTTGTGAAAGTGAAACAGGACAAATCATTATATCTAATGATGGAGCAACGATTTTACAATATTTAAAAAAGAAGATTAAAAACAATCGCTCGGATCGTAATTCAAAAATGTCCAAAGAGGAAACTATACGATGGGCATTCAGTACGGAGCCTGTCATTGATTTGTTGGTGAATATAAGTGAAACACAGGATGCACAAGTTGGAGATGGTACTACGAGTGTAGTTTTATTCACATGTGCCTTGTTAAAACAGGCAAGAAAGCTGATATCTTTAGGTTTTAGTCCACATAGTATCATTCAAAGCTATAGGGTGAGTTTTTGAATTTTGTTATTGCTTGGTAACTTATTGGTGTTAGCTTGGGCATCAATTTATTTCAAGAAAACTGTCACAAATCGAGCTATGCATTGACTTATCGGACCTTTCCGAACAATCGGTAAATGTGCTTGGAGAACTTGTGAAAATTCCATTCAACAGCAAGGTGTTGAAAAATATGAGCTTTTTCTTTTCACAATTACTTGTTGATGCGTATGCGAAATTTAGTGAAATTCAACAGAAAAAATATACTAGCAATAGATCTGTACAAAGTCTCTTCACACGACAAAATATACTGTTTTGTAGTATCCCTGGAGGTTCCATTCAAGACTCCTTTTTACTAAACGGGATTTGTTTTAAGAGAACTTTCTACTATGCTGGTTATGAACAACAGCAAAAGCGAATTGAGAATCCAAAGATATTAATTTTGAACCATGAGCTAGAGCTTAAACATCAAAAAGAATTTGCAAGAATTGTCATTAATGATCCTAGTTTATATCACAGTTTCTTGGAATCCGAATGGGATTTGTTAAACAAAAAACTGGAGACAATTGTGAAAACAGGCTGTGATGTTGTTCTAAATCTTCAAACAATTGGAGACATTGCTACGCAATACTTCACTCAGCATGGATTGACATCTATCGGGCGAATTGACGAATCCACACTGAGAAGCATTGTAAAATCACTTGGAGGAGAAATTATTTCATCTCTTGAAGACTTAGAAACTCTTATGAGCAGTGAAACCTCTGTGGACGATTTTTCTTATATATATGGGACATGCGATCTCTTTGAAGAGAAATGTATTGGAGAAGATTTTTATTGTGTGCTTTCGGGTCTTAAATGCGTTGGTCACGATGAAAGGATTACCATTGTTCTTCGAGGAGAGGAAAATATTCTAGAAGAAGCAAAACGTAGTCTGCACGATGCACTGTGTATTCTTGAGAATGTGGTTCACATACCTGTTTGTCACCTCGGAGGAGGAGCCACAGAACTCTACCTTAAAACTAGCCTTAAACAATACTGCAATCAAAGCTCATTATCCACATGTAATGAACATGCATTATCGATCATTGAAGGATTGAATCATTACGCTTCAGCATTGGAGGAATTGGTATTCATTTTGTGCGATAATGCAGGACTAAATGCCTCCAAGGTCATTGACATGCTAACTTCTCTCCATGAAAAAGGAGAAACATACAAATATTATGGTCTTAACTTGGATAAGAATGCTATTATGAATTTATTACCATCTGCTATGTGCAAAATAGATGAGTCCACTCAAAAAACTTTCATTAGAGATATTCCTCAAGAATATAAGAACATAACCGTCTTAGAACCTTGCAGTGTGAAGCGAAATATTTTTCAGTCAGCCACCGAAGCTGCTTGCTTCATTCTCTCTATTGATTACGTGGTAGTGATGCCACCTTTGGAAACAGAGAAAGAAAGAAGCGAACGACTTGCCAAATCATACTCGCAACAACAAGCTCTGCAAAAACAATGGTCCCAACACATCAAATCAGAAGAAAAGAAGCAACATGAATATTTTCTGTGAATCAAATGATGCAGCAAGTTGAATATTGGCATTTGAAAAACAGAGAGAGATTGAAATGTGTTGACAAGGGATGCCCGAGATTAATTCTTCCTTACAAAAAATGTTGAATACATCTTTTTCGATCAGTAACAACAACAATACGCCTTTGATGAATTCGAGCATGTCTCTTCAGGGGAGTAAGGTGCGAGTAGTCTGTAGAGTGAGGCCACTACTCGAGTCGGAAAGTGGAGGGAAAATGTGTTTGGAAGTACCCGATCGAGAAAGTGTTGTAGTAACGAGCAAAGCCTTGACTTTCTCATATGATGAGGTGTTTAATGCAGTAACCTCTCAATCGGAAGTGTTTGAAACAGTCGGAAGACCTCTCATTGATGATATCATCAAGGGTTATAATTGTACAATATTTGCTTATGGACAAACTTCATCAGGAAAGACCTACAGCATGATGAACCTTCCTAAAGATCCATACAGTGTACGTTTTAGAGTTTGAATAACCAGAAATGACTTGATTTAATAACGCAACACTTTGTTTTCGATCGACAGGAAGAAAGAGGAATTGCACCAAGGATAGTATGCTCTCTGTTTGAAGCAATAGACCAATCTCCAGAAAATATAGAATTCACTGTAAAAGTATCCTTTTTTGAAATTTATATGGAGAAGATATTTGATTTATTTGAGCGTAAGTGTGCTCGAAATATTTCTAGATTGACTGACTCGAGATTGCATTATTTTCAGCGTCAAAACAAAATTTGGCTGTAAAAGAAGACACCAACGAAAAGACTTTTTATGTCGAGGATCTGTCTGAATTATATGTTTCAAGCGAGGAAGAGGTGTTGCGTCTCATAAAAATAGGAGGCAAAAACAAAAAAATATCATCTACAAGTAAGTGTTGCATTCTACCATTTGGTATATTAATTAATGTTTAAACATTAATTTATTTAGAAATGAACAGAGATAGTAGCAGAAGTCATACAATCTTTTCGATGACAGTGACACAACACGATACAAAGAAAGGTCAAAAAATAAGCTCAAAGCTTTATCTTGTAGATTTAGCTGGAAGTGTAAGTACAATTTTACGAATACTCCATAATTTACCATTTCATATTATTAGGAAAAAGTGTGCAAAACTGAAGCTACTGGCTTAAGGTTAGAAGAGGCAAAAACCATCAACAAAAGTTTAGCAACACTGGCGAAGGTCATTCAAGCTCTAACAGAAAAAAATGTATGTTTTTTGATGTTGAATAACCATCATTTGATAACCATCGCACTATTTAGCCTCACATACCATATAGAGAAAGTAAATTGACAAAGCTCTTGCAAGACGCATTGGGTGGTAACACAAGAACTACACTATTGATCAATTGCTCGCCGAGTATTTTAAATGAGGACGAAACCATTTCAACACTAAGGTTTGGACTAACAGCAAACAGTATTAAAAACAAGCCAAAGGTGAATTTTGAAACAAGCGATACAGAGTACAAAAAGCAGTTGACTTTGGCACGAAATGAAATACTTGCTCTCAAAACAAAGAACATGCAGTTGGAAGCAGAGGTCGTGACACTAAAAGCTTCACACTCAAATTATGAAAAATTGAGTTTTGCCAATAGTTTGCTCATAAAACAAGCGCAACAAAAAGACGACAACATTGAAGCTCTCAATTTAGAAATTTCAAAATTAAGGAGAGAGTTGGAATTAATGAAAGGAAAACACGAGCAACTAAATATTGCAATGGGAGAAAAGACATCATCCCTTATTTCGGAGCTAGTCGAGTACAAGAAACAATGTTCAGAATTGCAATCTAACAATGAGAATCTCAAACAACAAATTTCTAATCAACAAGTATCATCTTTGATTGATAATATTCCAACAGATTCAAATGCGCCTCTTTCGGTTGAGAATGGGTTGGACACAACTTCTGACAACCCTGGCAAGTATTCAAAGGCGGTTGATATTGTATTAGACGAGTTAATGAGGATCAAAATGGACAGAAACGAAATTCAAGGCATGGTTGCAAATGCGTCAAGCGAGATTCGCGATTATATGGACCAAATACTTTCCGGTCAGCCATTGAGCGAACAAGAAGTGCAATATGATTCTCTTTCTAAAATTTCAGAAAAGGATGTGAATGAACTTGAAATGAATTTCTCAGCTCAAGAACTAAAGGATTATGTTCAAATGTTGGAAGAGCAAAACAACAGCATTAAGAATGAGCTAGAAAACTTCTTACACGAACATCCAGAAGCGAGTCAAGAGATCGATGACACAGATCAAAGCTCTTACTCGGATGCCAAAGAATCTCTCAAGCATGGAGCGAAGGTTGTAGTTCCTCTAAAAGGAGGTTTTAAGAGACAGCAAAAAACCTTAAATGATTCTCTTGATGAGGAGGAGGAAATTATTGGTAGTGAAATGGTGAAATGTGGTCAAGCGCTCATTCTGTCAAAAAGTGATGTGAGTATTTCTTTGTTTAAATTACTTTATTAACAACAGCTTTCAATAATAATGGTTGCCACCTCAGAAATCAAGTAAGGCTGTCTGGAAAATACGTTGGTTAGTCATAGGATACCAAAATCCTCAAATCAAGATCTACAAGACCATCAAATCCATCACCGCACAATCCATATCGCTTTCCCCTCAATCCACGTTGAGCACGAACGACTCTGAAAACAGTATATGTCTCTCTGACACCAGTATTGGACTCCTTCACATGAAATTTTCATCCGCGCAAGACCTTAAAGAATGGAACCAAGTGATTCTTGATGTGTTGGACCTTGCCAACAATGCTGGATCCAAGTAAAATTTTGTCTCCAAACTATAGGACCACCAAAGTTCAAAAGATTATCCTCTTTCTTCGAACGACCACCTTTGTATTTAAAAATAGACTAAAAAAAATATGCCAACAACCCAATCGCTTCCTCAGCGTTCGGGTTCCGGCTCGGCTCCCCATCAGAAGATGGCTGTTCAGGCTGGACAAAGCACTACTAGTAGTGGAGGGAAAAGCGATTTGCCGTCGTCATCATCGACCTACTCTCAGGCAAATCCCTCGACAAACAATAACACCAATCAACAAAGAGGACATAGTCCGACGATAAATAATTTGCAACAAAATAAGAATAACAACGCCAATGGGAGATCAAAGTTTTCGTCGAATCATCTTCCAACCGTATCATCATCAAACAACAGACCCACTCGTTGGAATAACACAACAACAGAATTTGCTCAAACTCCCAAGTTATTGATCAATCCTGCATCAAGATCAGCATCATCAGTCAATGAAA
Source organism: Naegleria fowleri (assembly GCF_008403515.1). NCBI lineage: Eukaryota > Heterolobosea > Eutetramitea > Acrasida > Naegleriidae > Naegleria > Naegleria fowleri. Next base: position 189,717 of record NW_025407951.1, read on the forward strand.
AAAACAAAACCAAATTACAACTGGCTTTCATCAAACAAATCGAAGAGCAATATCTTCAATTCTTATCGGATAACAAGAAATTTGCGAACATTGCCGAAAGTATTGAAGTAGATCAAACATCCGATACCATGCAAGATTTTTCAAGCGTTAGAAAACGTTGTATTGAACATTACCAAAATATAGCACTCCAAGATACAGAGTACGATAAAACCTACGACATTATTTCTCATATTTGGAAGGTATATTACTACAAGGTCATCGATTTGTTCAGAAGAAATACAATCTTGAAAGAACAGAAGGATCTTTATCTTAAATTCCTTAATGATAGTATTGAAGAATACAAAGAATTTTACAAGAAAATTATCGAAATATTTCAAAAGGAAAAGGTGCTTATTCATCGTGGGGACTTATTTCGCTATAAAATTCTCTTGAACAACAAAAACATGGATTTTTCAAAAAGTGAAAAGTATTACAATAAGGCCTTACAACTTTCAAGAGATTATGGAAATGCTTGGAATCAATTAGCAGTAATTTCTACATATAAGAATGACATTTTCCTTGCAATTTATAGATATTACAGAAGTTTAGGTTGTATCCATAGACCATTCAAGTCTGCAAGGGAAAATGTTATTTTGTTGTTCAAGAACAATGTTCCAAAAATGCAAGGACGGAGTAGTTTTCACTTTTTAACGTTGCATGGCAAGTTATTTCAACAAATCACTCCAATCGAGGAGTTAGAAGATGATAATGCGCCTTCCATCATTAATGACTGTTTCAATGAGATTACTGGCAACGACAAAAATTATTTATTCAAGGCTACAATTATGAATCTATTTGTTGATCAACAGAGCAACTCTTACTTCTACTCCAAGATATTCAACGAGATGTTCTTTGCTCGATTGGTTGATATTTATTGCGACAACCAAAAAATTACATCCAATGAGGATGTTTATGCATATCTTGCTCTCTACATTGAGTACTTCCTTCAAAACCGAGCCAAGTATTTGCATGAAAACGAAAACTTTTGTCAAGTCCTCTGCCATTTATTTTCTAGGATAATCAATGACCAGGAAATTTCAAAGCAAACAGAGGAGAACAATTTCTATACAGATGTGTTGGGATATAGCCCATTGAATGGTAATCTTGGAACCTTTACAACTAGAAATGAAAATTCTGCTCTCAAACAATCCCTTGCTCAATTATTCGACAAACAAAAGAATGAGCTTGTGAGTGATGCTCTCATTCCATTATTTTATCATGAGAAGAGCAAAACTTTCTCAATCAATCAAATTGAAGACGATGAAAGTATAATGTTAAATGGCGACGTTTTGGATGAATTAAATGGTGGTGATGAGTTGATCCTCAATGATGACGACATGACAGACATCTCCCACCAAAAGGATCGACCTGTCCACAATGTGACTCCACCACCTTCAACTAAACAAATTTCAACAACTGCCACGAATAACATTTGGCAATCTGACACTGCTCTTCCCGAGACCAAAAACGAAAGTCCATCATCGTTGACAAAGCTTAATGTGACAAGTCCATTATTGCACAGTAATTTTATAGAATCTCCATTCAGAACCAATACATATGATGACAATGACCAATTGTTCAATCAAAGAATATCCACTCCCACCAACAATGGAATGAGCTCTCCTCTCATTGAGAAATCTACATTGATGAGCAAAATTTTGAGCTCACCACCCAAGAGCGCTACAACCACAACACCTAACACTGCACAGAGAGCATCTACACCCTCCGTCTTTGACTCTATCTTTGGCTCAGCAGCAGTCACTACGAGCAATGATATGTGGAATAAGCAACCTGTGAGTAATGGCCCTATTGGTTCGCAAGCAAATTGGGGAGTTCCTTCGTTCCTGGGTGGCTATAATGTTGGTGCTCCGAACAACAACGTGATTTATAATCCATTTGGATTCAACTATCCGTCCATGTATGGTGGTGGAGTGGCATATCCTTTTCCTCAACAACTGCAACAGCAATCACCACCACTACAAGCACCTTCACAACAATATCAGGCAGGTGTTTCGAGTGTGAATCAAGCAAACAGTGGAGGAGTCATTGCCTTTCCATTTAGAAACAGTAGCGGAACCTCATCATCTTCATCATCATCGACTTCGAGTACCTTTAATCTGTTTGATTAGATGCTGTGAAAGGATTCTTTTGTACACAAATAGTGAATGACCTCTAAATTTTACGAACGTGGACCTCAAACATTGTGGAAATAAGCTATAGTTTCGCAAGTCCTTATGTCAAGACGTCAAGATTGGAATTTTAGTGAAATGTTTTCCATATTAATTCCTCTTATGCATGAAATCTGTCCACCGTAATTTACGAAATGTAAAATCTGCCACCGATAAATGCAGAAGTTCATTACGTCGTGCATCACAAGGAGAACATTTCACTTTTCACAATGGTAACCGTAACAGTCAAATGAAACGTTTGTGTAATGACCACAAAACCATATTCCACCTTGCCAGAACTATTATAGCTACTCAACTTGTTCCAATTCATTTACTCCACAGCAATATCTCTATGTTTATTCATATAATTGGACTTGCGATAGAAAACTTGTTTCAGAACATTGTTCAAACAAAAAATTCCTGAAATCAATTACCAGAACTATCCAACACTGGTTAGTGATTCATTCTAATAAAGTCGTACACCACAACATCCCGCCAACAGAAAACGTTTAAAAAATTAAATAAAAAAAATGCAATCAAACGCAAAGCCCTCCAACAAGAAGGTAAGCCTTTCGTACTAAGGATGATCATCGTAAAAGTTTTTGTATGTTCCATTATGGAAACGAATGTATGGATTATATTCAACTATCATGATGATGGAATATAATTTGGACCAAACTTAATTCTGAAAACAGGGATCCATAGAAAAGAAGGTTCTCGCTCTCAAGGAGAGAAACGAGATATTGGAAGGAACCAACACACAACTCTCGAATATCATATCACAACAACAGCAAGAAATTCGAACATTGGAAACAGCGCTCGAGTTGGCTTCTGGAAAAGATGCACAACAATTCTACAACTTCGGGGCTTATCAACTCGAAAATCAAAAACTAAGAGAAGAATATCAGAGAATACATGCAGAGATGGAGCAGCTTCATTCCGAAAATGATTCATTCGAAAATGAGTTGGAAATTAAAAAACAAGAAATTGCAGAACTGGAAATGCAAAAAGAAAACCTCATGTCTCTTGTGGAGAATCAAAACAAGGAATTGTCTGCCTTCAAGAATGTTTCCGAGTTGCTAAAAGAAAAGGCTTCTCTTCTCAAGAGATCCGATACAGAGCTTGTAAAAACACGCAAGGAATTAGAGGGCCTCCGTTCTCAACTTCAAACCTTAGAACAAGATCTTGTCTCTGAAAGAGAACAACGCGAGCAAGCAGAAAAGCGTTTTTCGGAACTGAAGCAATCTTCGGAGAATGAAACTGGATCGCTGCGAGAGCAACTAGACACCTTTGCAGATATGAATTTTAAATATCAAAAACAGTTGAATGAGTTGAAATCTGAAAATGTCCAAATGAGAGAAATGTCAGACACAATGTCTCTCAAAACGAAGGAGCTTGAAGAGGTTATAAAATTACTTAAGGAAGAACGAAAGAGCTCTGAAGAAGAATTATGTAATCGATTGAAAGAAAGAATTTCACAACTAACGCAACTTAACAGCGAGAAGGATGCAATTCTGAACTCGCAAAAGGAGCTTCAATTCAAGCTGATGGAAAAGGAGGAGGCGTTGAGACAAAAAGAAGATCACTTGAACAAGTTGGAGCAGCAAATCACAAACCAGGGAGAAAATAAGAAGATTATGCAAAAAACATTACTACAACAATTGGAAACACTTCGGAAGGAGATTCAAGACAAAGATACTGAAATATCTAGCCTCAAAGAATACATTGAGAACATGGAGAAGGACAATAACAAGCTCAAAATTCTAGTCAAGGCCTTAAAGAGAAATCAAGAGCAACGGTCACAGCTTCTTGGAAAAGAAAAAGGAGTAACGGCAGTGTTGGGAGGAAGCTCTGTCAATTCATCCCAAATTACGAATGTTTCTGCAGTGGTGGATACACAGGAAGAAGACGTTAAAAGCATCTGTTCATCCGTGTCCAACTATGGAAGAGAAACTGAAAAGCAGCCCCCATTGAGTGCATCGTCCAAAACAGCATCCACTAGAATTGATTCCAGCTATGCAACCATCTCTCCAAAGTCTGTCACCGAGCAAGACACTCCCACTCGTCAACTAAGCTATGGAAGCCCAAGCATGAACCAGTCACAACAAGGAGAAGAGACTCTGAATGAATCGGAGGTTTCAGTGGATGAAAGAACCACTGCCAGTGTCACAGCTCCAATTAATTCTACTAATAAGCATCAGTCCATCTCATCAGATGTAATCGTACCCCAACAACAGCCTCAAGAACAAACCAAACCAGCTTCATTTACATCCACAAAACCTTCTCTCAAAGTGGTGAACACTGCTGCCGTGCCAACTGTCCTCAACACCAATTTAATGATCAACAACACTTACATGCACCCATCAATATCCATGAATATGGCCGCGTCTTCAACTGTGAATAATGAGAATGTTGGTGTGACCTCAATGAAGCCAACACTTCTTGAAAAAGCAAATTCAACTCCTAACAAATCTTCCCATCAACAAAATGGCAACCAAAACCCTTCTAATGCAACCTCAAGAAAACCTCTTGCACTCATTTCAAATAATAGCAACATGAACAACAGCCAACAAGTGCTGTCAAGTATTCAACAGCCCATAAAGAAGACAACATCCACCTTTAAGCAGTACAACAATGCCTCTCCACTTCCAACTCCTCAACACCATATGCCAGCTTCAAAAACCTTGGATGAGCTAGCAGCGACACCTTCACCATTTTCTAACTTTTCACAAACCAAAAAAGAAATGGACATGAGTGTTTTAAGCACGCCTACATTCCAGAGAATGGATCTCTTTGAATTGGCAGAAATGAAATGACTTGGATACTAGTCCTCACAAATGTAATTTTACAAACAAGACAAATGAACAAAGGAGAATGAAGGGGAAACAGTGTCACGTTCCACAATAAAAAACACGTGTTTTTCACCGAATCGTATTAAATACCGTTTCTCTTTTTGAAAGCGCATAAATAGTTCAATACTAATTTTCATTCAAAAAATGTCCACTTCACAACAGCAGCATCCGCCACATGCATCGGAAGAACACTCAAACACTCCTGCCTCTTCTCCTCGTTCATCAACACCACGGCATGATGAATCCAATAAAGAATGGCAACGAATGATTTCAGGAGAAATGTACAATGCCATGGATGATTTCCTCGTTCAGGCTCGTCGCAAATGTCGTCTCGAATTTCTCTTTCCATTCAACAACCTTTCGGAACAGCAACAAGATCCTCCGAAATTCCGAGAGTCACTCATGAAACAATTCATGGGTCATCACGGAGAGAATTCTTATATTGAACCTCCATTCCGATGTGATTATGGATCCAATATTTACTATGGAAAGAACTTTTATGCCAATTTCAATTGTTGCATGTTGGATGTGTGTGAAATTCGGATCGGAGATTATGTCATGTTTGGTCCGAATGTGCAAATCTATACGGCCACACATCCGACAGATCCCTTCGAACGAACTCAAAGTGGATTGGAGTATGGAAAACCCATTACCATTGGAGATTATGTTTGGCTCGGAGGTGGAGTGATTGTGAATCCGGGAGTGACGATCGGAGAAGGAAGTACCATCGGAAGTGGATCGGTGGTCACAAGAGATATTCCTCCCTATGTCGTGGCTGCTGGAAATCCATGTCGAGTGATTAAATATTTAGAGAGACCTTCAACACAAGCAGAAAGCAGGCAACAACACGACCAGCATCATGATGAATGAGAAGAAGGAGGAGCAAAACCAAGCAAAATTAAGAGAAGTCCAAAAGAATTGAATGGAAAATGAGATTGGTATTAATTAACCCAAGAGTTTGCTAGAAGAAATGTCTTCCCTTCAGAAGTTGCCAACTTGCTCTTAGAGCCATCAAGTTCAAGTCGAAGAAGAAAATTAAAATCAATTTTTGAAAAAAAAATTGAACCCAAAAATTTATTATTCACCTTCGGAAACCGGATCATGGTTGCGATCCTCTCTTGTCACAGCATTACATTGGTAGTGGTTTCACATTAGCGTCGTAAGACTCCCTCCAACCGGTGTCGTAGGTTCGTTAATGAGATCTATGATGTAGGGTGGAGTTATTGCCCTGCCGTATTTCAGTGAATAGCACGGACCACCCCCAGAATTCCCATAACAGGTTCATCTCAACACTGATCTCATAGAGTAGGCACGCAAATCCCTAAGCTATATAGATTCAAATCACAGGTCCCATAGACCTTCGTTGAATCTAGAAACATCTCCGAATCTTATATGTGTATCATGACGCTGCTAGTTCATTCAGGCTCCCCGGCGATTGCTCATTACTCGCCACCCCCACCATAGCCCGTACATCGTCGATACCGAGAATCTACCTTTACCCCGCAGGAAGGTTGTCGAGCCTATGACCACCATCATTGATGGTTTCTTTAATAGTATCTCGACTCGATTCATTTGCAAGACAGTTGCCGGCTTGCCATAATATCGATCACCCTGTCTACATTGTGCAACTTGGCTTTGTCAAAAATTGTAACAACACATTGTATTCTTGGAATACAACACGTTCAAGTGTTCCCGTAGGAGACTTGGGTATCTCTCGCAGGCACCTTGAGATAAAGGCGTAGAAACTAACTTTCGTCAGCCACCACAGGACCAGTTACGGCATTTTTTTGAAAGCGATTTTTGAAAAAAAATGCTTCAAACATCCGCTGCCACTTCCACTTCGGACAACAACAACAACACTAAAATTCAACAACCATCGTCATCTTCAAATACAACATCATCGGAACAACCAAAATTTCAAGAAAAGGCTCATGCATTGAATCATGTCTTTGATGAGTTGGATTCTAAATTGAGAAAGGACTCCAACAAGAGTAGCACCAACAACAACACCACAAATTCATTTTCAACAGTTAAGATGCCTCCTGGACTCTCCCTTGAGGACATGTCTTTTTGGTTAAATTATAGACAAGAAATTGATTATTCAAAACCAACACCTTTTGCATGTCCACCCATTGGTGCATCTTATCAATATACCTCTTCGGAGCCTTCGGAACAAGAGAATCCTAAACGTAAAATTAAAGCTAAATCATCACAGAAAAGAAAACAACAAAATAATGCAACTTTGCTCAATCATGATGATGATGATAATATTCTTTCAACAAAAGTTTTTTGCATTAAAAGAAAAAGAAACGAAGAACCTATTGAAACATTTTACATTCCCTCCATTCAACAAACAAAGAAAACTAAAATTTCTGACTTGGAAAAGCATTTAGCTAATGCAACCATTCTAGGAGATGATTCATCCAAGAAAAAGGAACATGATTTTTCAATCAGTCCTAATGTGTCACTTTTCAAATTCACTTTATTGAAAACTCCAGATGAAAAACCTCAAGAAAATATTGTAAAGAAAAAACAAGAAGCACACTCAGCATCGTTAAAACAAACTGCTGCGATTGATAGCAAATCTAAAACAACGGATAGATTGAAGAGTCACCAGGAATCTCTCAAACAAAAACGTCTACTCAGAATTAATGAAAAGAGACGAGAGGGCGATAAGGAAATTGTGGAATTTGGTTTTGTTCAGGAAAAACCAAAGAAAACTACTGAGGAATTACTCTCTCCCTATGAATCATTATTAAAGCAGGCCTATGGAAATGACTCACTTGAAGAATTGAAAAAGCATGAACAAGAACAGGAGGATGATTTTGAAATTGATTACTATACGGTTGAAACTACAAATGAAATGCAAGATGAAGATGAACAACCTCATGCAAACACTGTTTTGAGATTTGAAAGTTTTGATGATCAATTATGGCTAGAAAACACACTGGACGATGGATTATTTAATGACGAGGATGAATATGACTCTGAAGATTCTAACGCTTCAGGAAATCCAAATAATGACTACCCTGATGAAGAGGAAGAAGATGATGAATATTATGACGAAGACTACTATGGAGGAAACCAATACTATGATGACGGCGAAGAACAATATTATGACGAAGATGAAGGGGATGACGCGGATGAAGATTATTATTAGATCCTACCTCAATGAAGATTTTCACAATGTTATTCATGACAGTCTATGTTAAGGAATCACAAGAGCATATTTATTACTAACTGTCTACCTTGAAAAGAGTCACCGAATTGACGTGATCGTTGCGGCTAATGACCTCGAAAATGCAGTTTTTAAACGCATAGAACTTGGTTCCTCCAAACGGATTATTTGCTCTAGTATGGTCATGCACTATTGGTTTGCTGCATGGAGTGCCTTCAAGTGATTGCTGAACGGTTGAAAATTTGACATCAGGTCCAATAAACTCTCTCTTGTTTTCTTGTCCCTCAAATTGATTAACGGCAATAGAAAAATTACACTTGACATAAACATTGAAATCCACACTTCCAGGCACATTGGTGTGAAGAATAATTTTCTGAACTGTGTGAGTGGATCCACCAAACATGATATCAAATCCCAATGAAAAATAATTGTAAAAATAGTCATTTCCAACGTTTTGCTTAATTCTATTTTTGAGAGAAGGAGCCACCAAAGTAGTGAGACTAATACCACCATCATTTTCAAAGAACTTTTCTTTTGGTTTTGCTGTTTTTTCTCCGTTCATACTTCTATCATTGCTCACGACATGACCTGAGAGATGACCTGCACCAATGGCATGAATCTTCAATTTGTCATTTCTTTTGTAATAAATTTTGTCTGGAGGGCCTAGAATCATTAATACATCCTGTGTTGTGTATCCAAATTTAATCTTCTTTTTTCTATCAGATAATTCAATACCTTTTCCGAGATTGACTTGGATTGGTTCAAAATAGTAATTCACTTCATCCCGTGGTGAGAGAGCTTTCTTGTTTGATTTGTTCTTCTTTTCTTCAATGAAATTAGAATTTTCGTACTTGACAGGAAATGTATTTTGCTGTTTGGATTGAGAGTTTGTAGGACTCACACCATTTGAAGTGGTTTTCAATGACTCATTGATGGAAGGTTTCACAGGAGGTAGTTTTGGATTTTTCAAGTCGTGACCATGAAATAAATAAATCCTGGTAGCAATTGGAGTAGTATTATTGGGAAATTCGATTGGCATTTCTTGTCCATCCTTGTAGAGATGAGCATACATGGGAGGAATTGGAAAGACGAATGTCAATCCTGGATAGGTTAAAATGTAGGTGTTCGATTTTGTGTCGAACTCTCCTGGATATGTTGGGCCAAAGACATTGTAAATACTAGAGTTGAATAATCGATATAAATCGATGAGTTGTCATTATGATAGTCATTGCGTATGACGTTGATGATAAATGATACAACGAATGATTGTCATGTTTTCAGTGAGTGACCCATGGTCCAGTAAATTATTATGAAATAAAGAACCATACCGTGATGGAATGTGATTATCAACTTGTTATTCGAATCAATTACAATATCCCAATAAACTTACTTTACAAAACTAGCATCAATGTTTGGTCCACTGAAAATTGTTCCACTATAGGATAATTTAACTTTTGTTACATTATTAATTTGTATCAATTTCAAACGTTGCGTTTGAGATTCAAAATATAGTACAATATCTTCCTCCACGATTTTCACAATTATATCGTTGTTGAGAGGCTCCTTTTCATTGTACAGAATTTCTACATCATTGACTTGTTCATCGAGTGTAACAATTGAAAAAGACGGAACATTTTCTGTTGATGGGGATGATGAATTCGGTGAGGAAGAGATGGACGATGATGAATTTTGCACCATCACCAATTCAGAGGATTTGGGATATCTGTTGATTTGCTCCACATATTGCTTCAAGTGCCGAATGGCCTCGGAAATGGGCATTCCAATTTTAAAACTTCCCATCGAGAAGCCTGGCTCTACTGGCAAGGTGAGCATGTTGTTGTGCTTGTTGAATCTATTTTGTTTTGTTATAAATTATTCTTTTCCTTTAAATTAATGCTGATGATGATAATAACAACGATCAAAGTGATACCTTTTTTGATCAAGGTGATACCTTTTTTACTCCGCAATCAAAGACCACCTGATGATGATCAGAGAAATTGAATTATGTCTCTACTACTATTATTACACGTGTAGTTGAATCTAGAGTGTCCCGAACTTGGAATGCAATCAAAAGGATCGAGGACAACGAAAGAAAAACACTACAATATTATTATTATTATTATTACTGGCTGTTGTTGTAGTGGTGTTGTTTCAACGGATTCACCACTTGTGGATGTTCAATAATTCTTGAGAGAGATATTAACTGCCACCACGAGGCTCTTTTCACGTTAATGGTTGCTGTTGATATTCGTTGTTGTTGTTGTTGATCAATTTTTAACTGTTGTTATTGCTGTTGGATTGTCTCTATTAATATCTTCATTGGGTTTATTAGTAATCCGAAATCGTTCATTCAATCGATGAAAACGGTTTTATGAGAGAGGAAGGAAATGAAAAGGAACGGGTTTGGAGGATGAATCCAGTACTTGCTTTGCAAGTATTTAAAATCCTCGCTAGCTCGAAGGATCATTCATCCTCCATTCCGGATGTAACAATCGATTGAATGATCGAGCTGCACCTCTTTTGATCAACTCAATTCGTATGAACTGTAGATATTCGTTTCCAAATTCTATTTGAATTCCATTGGTTATCTCATCTTCACTCATCCATTTTGAAAGCATTGAAGACCGACTACACTTTATACTATGTTCTTTGATATATTTACACAGATACACTTGATCATCCTCCAATCATTCCTTTTCCTTACCTTCCTCAATGACTATTTTGATTTTTACAACAGTTATCGTTCTATCTTTTGAAAAATGTTTAGGACCTAATTCCAATATCTTCTTTCAAATATCCTTCCTTTAGATACATTTTGTTTTCTCGACAGCACCAGATCATAAAAATAAATCAAAAAAAAACAACAAACAATCACCTAACCGATCTGAACAATATTGTCCTCATCAATGTCAAGCACAACCCAAAGCACCAGAAATTCTCTTGTATCATCCGAGAGAATGACTCCTCTTTCTGGAAAACCATTAGACCACTATCTCTTTGTCTGGTTCTCCAATTTCTTTGAATTCATTCAAAAACATCAACAACAAGCTCACAAGATTCTGATCCACACAAATCACAACAACTTGTCATTTCCATGATCAAGGAATTTCTTTCATCCATCACCCATTTAGACTTGAATATGTACCCTTTCCAAGTCAGATATTCTCTTGAAACTGTTCTTTATCGAATGAGAGAGTACGAACGTGAAAACTTCTCTGATCCAAGTAGCATCATGTTGAAAATATCAACCTTGATGGAATGTTTAGAAGAATATGGCTTGTTTTATTTGTTCCTCAAAAAGAGAGCCATAGAAAGCAAATCTCTTTCAAGAGTGGCAGAGGTGGGTGAATTTCCAAATCCTTCTTCTTCTTCTCATACGAATGCTGTTGGTGTAATTGAGAATCATGACAGTGGCTGTCACTCCTCTGAAGCAGCAACCACATCAACTAATACCTTAACCCCAAGAAATGCACCTCTCTCGACGACAATTGCTGCTGAACCTTCTCATTCAACACCAGAGAAAGATCTTTCTGAGATACCAGACAAGTCTCTTGAGGTAATCACCACTCCAAGAAAAGGTACTTCCTCCTCTACTGCTGCTGCTGTTGCTGTTGCTTCTTCTTCCAATACAAAGAATTGCCAAACTCCAAAGAGAAAATGGAATGAAGCTTGTGACCTCTCAATCTTGTCCTTCCTCTCGCATGAAATCATCTTCCTCATCGCCTTCTTTGAACAGTCTCAACAATTATGAAAAGGCACCAAAAACAAGAAAAACTGTTCTCACAGACAAGAAGGCTTCTAAAAGCTCCAATCCTTGTAGAAGTTTCGAACAACAATGGCCCAAAACCTTCGAAAGGAAAAGCTTGATATTGGAATCCTCGGACCTTGAATCGGATCCGAGCAGCGATGACGATGATGAAGAGGATGACTTTCATTCACACCATCAAAAGGAAACAACAACAAGAAGAAACCAATCATCCACCTTAAACGTTCCAAGAATGCAAAAGTGAATTCAAACTCAAAGGAAACAACAACATCGGCATCATCACCACATTCCTGTAGTAAACCTTCTTCTACTGCTGTCATTGCTTCTTCAGCAAGTTTGAACGAGGAAGACTCTGCGGATACCGAATTGGAAACGGACGACATGCCTGTTCCCATTCAGGAAGTGGTTGAGAGGCAAATTCTTTGAATTCACGTAAACACGATGGATTCCAATGGAATTTTGTGTTTTGTAGAGGACTTTCTTTTGGTGGTGTTGGTTTTGAAAGTCTTGAAATTGCGTTCAAGAATTATTTGGCCTTCAAAACAATCCAAGTACGAGGAATTTCAAAAGACAAGAATGATGGTCCAATGATTCATAGTGTGTCCTAAGGATCTCTAACCTGCTGGAACGTGTGTCCTAAGGATGATCATCATCATGTCATGAGTACCTTAACACTAATTCATGACCCACATGTGTATATCTTTTCGATAAAAGTCGTATGTTAATTTTAAAAATTCCAACAATTCTTCCATAAAGAACCATATGTGAGTCACACAAATTCAAGCTTCTAATTCATCGAACGCGGTGTGGTCGGTTCGGTTCGGTTCACAAAGCACTGCTGACGAGACTCCGATTCCGAACCCCACACCATGACAGAGGTCACCACCATCACCACCACCACTCCATCACATTCGCAAATGATTCTTCCTTTTAAAAAAATCAACACTTGATTCACACAGGATTCTCAATATTTAGAAGCATCATTGTGTGGAGTTTCGTTCACTCAATTATATAATTACATCGATTGACGTTGTTTCTAAAAATTTCATCAACACGTCCAACACTCTTGCACAACAACAACAAGGTGTTTTTGCATGATTATATTCTACACACATCAACAACAACAACAAGCAGCAAACCAACAAACCAACCATTCAACAAACATCAATTTTGGAGAGTTTAGAAACATCAATTTTTCACCAAAAGCACCCAATCGCATTGAAACCAAATTTGGATATTCCATCCACAACGAAAAAAATCAATTGATTTTTAGATTTTTCACGCTACTATTAACTCTCTTTCATCCGTTATTATATATTGTTATTATTATATACCGTTATTATTTTATATTTTAATTATTATTGATTATCATGCTGTGGATTGTCATTGTTTCGGGAATTATTTCATTTGTGCTTTCATGTGGAATGGGAGCCAATGATGTTGCCAATTCGTTTGGTACCATTGTGGGAACCAAGACATTGAGTTTGAAATGGTCCATTGTGATTGCGAGTATATTTGAATTTTTAGGAGCGATGGGTAGGTGAAAAAGCTCAAATATATATATTTGGAAATATTACAAAAAATATTACAAAATATTTTACAATAATTTAATAATTTTTTAAATGAAACATTCAATGAAATATTTATCAAAAGTCATGGGAGATTACGTCAGTGGCACTCTTCGAACAGGAATCATTGTCGAAGGTTACTTCCGACCTGGAGAGGAAAACATTTACATGGTCGGAATGATGTGTGTCTTGCTAGGTCCAACTGCATGGCTCATTCTCTCCACTTATTGGTCACTTCCAGTCTCCACTACTCACAGTGTGGTTGGTGGAATTGTCGGATTTGTCATTGCCTTAAAAGGATATAAAGCCATTCAATGGATAAGTATTGGAAAAATTGCCTTGTCATGGGCGGTGAGCCCATTGTTGGGAGGATTGGCATCGGCTCCTTTGTATTTCTTTATTAAGAAAGTTGTGTTGAGAGGAAATGTGGAAAAGAGAACGTTGATTTTCTTTCCATTTATTACAGGTGAGTGAATTCAAGTGTTTTTTTTAATATTTACTAAACAAGGAGATGCGTGTCTACAACATGTGTTCATTATACTGTGAATGGATCGCTGGATGGAATGATTGAATATTTTTTTTAAAACAATCCATTCACACAACTTTTTGGAATTCATGTTCTTCTTCCTTTTTTGGAATTCTCAAATGACACAATTCACATACTCTTCTACACCAAACTGAATTGTGACACGTAATGATCATTCAGCTCTCACTGTGACCATGATCTTTGGTTCTCTCTTCATCATGGGTTCTCCAGCTCTCTATCTCGATAAGGTTCCTCTCGAAGCCTCCATTCCTACCACCATTGGAGTGGGTCTCATTTGTGGAATTGTTTGTGCTTGTCTCATTCCTCTCATTAAGAAACAATTACATAAATTGGCCATTAAGAGAAGAGCTCGTCAACCATTAAGAGAGGATCAACAAGTTGAAATCACCACAACTCGTGAACCGATTCATCAAGAGCATCATGAAATGATGATCACAACAACAAACACACATTCGAATGATCATGACACTGAGAACCATGATTCTACGACGAGAATGAATTCTTCTCAACATCCAATGAATCATCATCATTCATTAGTGGTTTCACAATCTCAACAAGAGCTTAATGTTGTGGGAATGGCTGGAACGAATGATTCCATGCCCTTGTTGGATCATCACCAGGAAGGAATGGCAATGAAATATGCATCGACAGAAGAAGAAGAAGAAGAAAATCCTGTGACTACAGTGGTTTCAAGAGATGAATTCAATCAACCAAATATGGAAACAAGTTTGGAAGAAAAAATTCAATATTTTGAAACTCATGAAATGCCTTTGGAAACTCAAAAGGAAAATTCGGATATTATTTATAGAGGATTGATGATCTTTTGTGGTGCATTGACAAGTTTTTCACATGGAGCAAATGATGTTTCAAATGCTGTGGGTAAGTAATCATTTCGTTTGTGGTATATCAATATTATCCAATTGTCATATATATCAATATATTATCAAATGGGTTCGATTTTATTTACAATGGAAATCATTATTCAACATGCATGCACAACAACAACAAACACCATCAACAACCAAATGGGACAGGCCCTTTCAGTGCCATATTTTCCGTGTATATTCAAGGAAATTTACAGATTGGAGCTTTCATTCCTTATTGGATTCTCTTAATCGGTGCTGTGGGTATTGTGGTGGGATTAATTTTATTTGGTTCAAGAGTGATCAAAACAGTTGGAAATGGATTGAATAAGAAACAATTAGTACCTTCCCAAGGATTTTCAAGTCAGTTATGTGGAGCTTCCTTTGTGTTAATTGCCTCCAAGTTGGGAATCCCTGTATCGACGACAAATGCTCTCGTTGGAGCAGTCATTGGAGTTGGTATTGTGGAAGACTTTGGTGGAGTTCAATGGAAATTATTGGTTGAGGTTGTGGGTAAGTAGTACTACATGAAAGAGTGACTCATTTCAGAGAACTATTAATCATTAGTTGGATGGATCACTACTTTGCCAGTGTCAGCCATGCTGTCAGCTGCTCTTTTTTCATTCCTTAAATGGACAGTTTTATAAGCAATTTGAAATTGCGCAATGCGTTCCTGCAACAAGAAGAATTTCCATGAATGTTATGAAACAGTGAATTATGTTGTTGTGGTTTTATGTACAATTAAACATCAGCTGAGGCCACTCTTGTTTGTGGTTGAACTTCAGTCAAGGCACCTCCGTTAAATTCATAATAAATTTCTGATAAAGTAATGTTTACGGCATTAATTTCTGCCATTCTTATCACTTTGGTGTTCGTCTTATTACAAACCATTTGGATTGGAATGTGTATCTTGACAGATGACTTGGTATTATCAAAATCCTTAGTGTTGAATTCGTATGAAGGGTCTGGAATGCCAGCAATAAGAGGGTACAAATAAGGACAGAACAGCTGTAATTCGTTTGGTTGAACTTTGGTCTTTCCCTTTGTGTCTGGTACATAGACCTTAGCCTTTTCATACTTGTGCTTCTTCTCCTCCATGTGTTTGCTCAGCGAAGATGGGCTGACAAAGGATGTAATTTGCTTGGAATTATTGTGTCGTTGGGATGTGACACTCTTTGGCTTTGATGGCTTTCGAATTGCGCCAATAGGTGAAGTAGAATTATTTTCATAACTTCTGATGTGAGCTGTCTCTGAAATGTTGTGCTTTTGGCCATTGAAGGATTGGAATTCTCTAAAGTGACGCTTAATTTTTGTTGGATAGAATACATCATAAGTGTACATGCCATCGCCATTGAATTCATCCAACATTTCACCCATTTCCATTGTATTCTCAACGTACACTGGCTCATGTAAAGGATAGTTGGAAAATTGTTCTTGATGTTGTTGATATTCTTTGGGTGGTGTTGTGTTAACCACCTCTCGAACAGACTTTGAACTAGGATTAGTGTTAGGTTGATTTGACTCGGTAGAAGTGTTATTAATGGTGAGAAGACCTCTAGCGACACGTCTGGCAGCAATACGTTGGTCAGATATGGTGGATTTCATTGTGGATGAAAACTTGTAAGAACCTGACAAGAAGGCCAGCAATCCAATAAATACGAATACACCAATAAATACGATTAGAGATTTGAGGGCTGTTCTACTAGGTCTCACTTGAGAGTTGACAATTTGTGCCAATCTGTTCAATTCTAGATTGAGACGATTAACTGTCTGTACATGCTCTTCACATTGTTTTTTCAATGAATCACGTTCTTTTCTAAGGTTTTCGTTTTCGTTTCTGAGATCTTCGAGTTCCTTCTTTTTTCTGTCTCTCGAGACCTTGGCTGTATATCTATTTCTCAATTTCTTCTTTTCTTCTTTTTGTTCTGCTGTCAGTTCTGTTTGTTGATCTAAATCCTGAAGTCGTTTCATGTCGTCCTCGATTTCTTCTTGCTTTCTTCTGTGGGCCTTCTTTCTCTTTGATTCTTCACTATCTGATCCAGAGCTGTGGTCTGTTTTGTTTGTTGCCTTCTTTCTCGTGGTTACCTTCTTCTTTTTCTTTGGAGGTTCGTTTTTATCTGTTTGGCATGCACTGCTGGAGGTTGAGTTCGAATCGACGCTTTCCAAGCTTGATGATGTTGGCAAAAGAATAATTGGCTTGTCCGTGTCAACATTCAACAATGATGTGTTGGCAAGAGGTATCGAATCAATTGAACTATTGGGGCTCAAGCTGTTGGTTGGACTGGAGAAAGCATTCGAGTTTGCCAAGAGAGTGCCACACACTGGGAACATGCTGGCGACGGTTGTTTGTGGGATCATGGCATGCATAAAGTAGTTTGGGAGAAGAGCATATGCTGTAGGAGGCAAGGCACCAAAATCAACGGTAGCAAATTGTTGTTGCTGTTGTGGTTGTTGTATTTGGAAGGAATTGGTCAAGTACATGTTGTTGGGATCGGCCATGGACGAAGCTTGAGTGGTGGTGGTTTCATCTGTATACGGAGCAGATCCCTGTTCCAAGTTTAAAACACTATCGGAAGATTCATTGAGGAACTCAAACCAACAACCATCATCCTCAAAGTTGTTGTTTGTGCTGGCCATCTTTGTGTGCGTTCGTTGTTGTTTTGTTGTTGTTGTTGTACAATCAAAAACTAACAAAATTTCAAGCTGATGATTTCAGTGATGATGAAACGTTTCCGATTCGAAAAAGAACAGAAGCGGCAATGATCGTTGTTGCTGGTAAAAAGATGAAGAGTAACAACAACAACAAGGTGATGTTACTTTTGCTTCTCGGCTAGAAACCGTTGTTATTGTTTGCTTGCGTTTCAAATTATAGACAGCGAGCCTTTTCTCAGTTCCGAACCTCTTCGATGCTAAAAATAAAATTTCAATTTTTTTTTGTGGTGTTGGATAATCCGTGAAAGCGACCGACCCTGCAAGGACGAAAAACACGTGTTTGATTTTAAGGTTCCTATGAATTGTATACAATCATCATCATCATTGGTGTCATGTTGGATTCGAATTGGGTCTCCATCGTCGCGATTGTTAATTTTACAATAGAGTTTTGAAGGTTTAACAAGCTAATTTCTTGTTTTGTATGATTGTCGTCATGAGAACGAACATTACGGTTTCAAATTATGTTGTGAATGGTCTTCGGAACGAGAAATGCTCTTCTTCCAACCTGCCTTTGTATTAATAAGGAAAAACTTTCATTCCGAGAGAGACAGCTCTCTTATAAAATGTCTCAACAGCAGACGACTCTGCCTGAAATTTCAATTGAGGATATTCAAACAGATTATTGGTTGATTATTGATTCAAAAGTGGTAGACCTCTCGGACTTTTTGTGGAAGCATCCTGGTAGGTCAAAGAAAATGTTTTCATGAAATTGGAATTCATGATGAATTATGACTATTCGGAATTAAACATTTGAATCATTTCAAACATTGAAAAATGTTCAACAATACACGATTGATTTCTCCTCATCCATCACATACTTCAATTTGCAATTTCAATTCTTTAGGAGGTCCTGGTTATTTGAAGGATTATTTACATAAAGATGCCTCTGAAAAATTCCATTATTTTGGTCACAGTGAACGAGCAATCGAAATGGTCAACGAAATGGCTATTGGTATATTAAAAAAAGAAATGTAATTCAAACACAAATCTGCCAGTCTCAAGAGTGTCTATTTCTCAATCGTTGATGGATTAAAATTAAATTGTAAATCAAATAAAAAGAAAAAAAATGATTTTTTATCTCTGTGGTGCTTTTGTTGCTCTCTTGATGGTTCGACTTTATCAAATACTTCCGGATCGAATCAAAAATTCAAACAAACATTTAAAGAAAGACTTGAGTAATAATACAAGTAATGCAGAGCCCTCGCGACAGTCTTCGTCATTACGAAAAATTAAAACTCTGGTTGTACTCGGATCAGGTGGCCATACTGGAGAAATGATGGATATGATTCAGTCACTCGATCCCAACAAATATTCCTTTGAATTTGTACTGGCTCAAACTGACGAGGGAAGTGAAAAATCAGTACGACATTTATTAAAAGACAAGCCACAGTTTCATCCTCTCTCATTTCATAGAATTCCAAGAAGCAGAGAAGTTCATCAATCTTACTTTACATCGGTATTTACAACTATTAGGGCATTTCTCTACACTACATTTATCACAAACTTTACGATTAACCCAGATCTGGTAAGTGACTGCAAGAACATAGATTGTCAGGAATGTCTTTGTAACAAATGTGTTTTTAATAATTTCAAGATCATTGTAAATGGTCCAGGAACATGCATTCCAGTTTGTTTATCTTCATACATCACTCGAGTAAGTACTTTCAAGTCACACAACCACTGACATGCTCATTATGAAAACACCCAAGTTTCTTGGTATTAAGCGAGTGAAAATAATTTTCGTGGAGAGCGTGTGCCGTGTTGAATCTCTTTCTGTTTCAGGTAAAATCATGTATTTATTGGCTGATCGATTTCTTGTACACTGGCCTCAACTTCAAAACAAATACTCAAAGGTGGAATACTATGGACGACTGTGTTACTAAAATTACTAAAGTTACAAGAGATCAAACCATGCTATCACAAATCCCGACCGAGAGGATGAGGTGTTGTTCAGTCGTGTGTTGTTATTAATCCTATCTCTCTCCTATCTCTATAAAAATGCATCAGCAAGTGGTTGCTTCCTATTCCTCGTCGCGAGAGGAGGCAAATGAGCACTCTGCACGAGCATCCTCACAGACACCCTCTCGAGAGGGTGATACTCGAGGAGTTACAAGTAGTACTAAGGACCCTGTGGATTTATCATCCAATTCTGAGGTAAATAGAAATCCTCAAAGAAGGACATTCACAGAAACGACCGCTGTTGAGATGGAATCTTCACCTGCCGATGTTTATCATGATAGTTCGGAACAGACTCATAGTTCGGCTGCCTTAGATGAAGATGATGATGAATTTACAAGCACTTCTCTCTCTAGCAACAACATGAATAATAGTGAGAAATATATTAATGATTTAATTATGGATGAAGAGGAATGGAGAAAGCAGTTGGATGATATACAGAAAGATCTGTCCTCATCCAAACAACATGATGAAACTAAAGGTTCTGAAATAGCTGGAGTTTCATCACCAGTATACATGGATCATCATAATGATCTCTCACCCAAGAATGAGTACCTCACCGAGGTTCAAAATCTATTGGTGAAGATCAAGCATGAGAGGGAGAAAACAAGTCCACTCCGAGATCGTCATCCCCACTTCAAACCTCCATCAGAAGTAACCAGCAGTACAGGTATCCTTACCAAGATTATGAGAAAGAATTTAGATGATGATTTGGAAAATGTGATTGAGGAAAGTACGAGATTATTGAGAGAAGAACTTCCCATGTTTTCATACGAGCTTAAATCCCCAAAGACATTAGCCTTTTCGGAGCTAGTTGTAAAATCACAGCGAGAAAAACGTCGCAAATCACCATCGTCCTATAGTATTCGTCATACACCAACTCTTTCAAAACCTGTGAATGATTTTCCATTTCACTTACTTGAATATTCAAATTATGACGTCTCGAGAGGAATTTTCAAGGACAGCAATTATAGAAGATATCATTTCTCTTCGAGTCATGAGGACGAAGATGGTGATGATCTTTCAACAAAATTCTTTCCTCACCTTAATGAGACAATCCAAAAAGCAACACCAAGCAGTAAGAGACGCCTCAAATCTAATGTTGTTCTCACCAAAAACACAATTACAACACCAGACAAGAGAGAATACTATGCGAATTCTACCGAAATTCTTCCAAGTAATCTTTCAAGTAAGCACATCTATGAGATGGAAGATGACAACTCTCCCAACAACATCAACAATATCACACCAAAGACATTATCCAGCGACATTGCAAAAGAAGTATCATCTCCAAACATAAAACATTCTCCAACTATTCCAGTGTTAGCATCGAAACCTACAAACGGGGAGGTAGCTAGCTCATCATTGATGGAAAAGGTGGATCAAGCAGAGGAGCAAAGTGACAAAGAGGCAAATCGCTCTGAAACTCAACAAGTGATAACCATGTCACAAGTCACGGGAGCTGAACCTTCAATTCAAATTACAACTTTCAATGACGAACAATTGCTGGATAGTGGCAAGAGCATTCAAGAAGATTCTCTTAGAACAAATATTGAAACTCCTCCTCAAGCTCTTCCAGATATTTTAAGAGGTGAAGACCATAATAACTCGATCCTGGCATCCAATACTCTTGAGACTCCAAGCAATCTATTATCTCAAAAACCAGAAGAGATTAGAGAAATAGCAACAGGTTTAGAGCACGTACCCCATGTCGAAATTATGTCCTTAGAAACAGTAAATGAGGCACACGGCTTGAATAATGAAATTTGCCATTCTCCAAACGATGCAACACATGAAATCACGCCAAGCCACAATAACACGCATCCTCATGAACATGGTAATCAGCATATTCGAGAATTATTGATTGTTTCAACCCCTGTCATAGACATTGAGCCTTCATTAACCTCCCACCACGAAGCTGACCTATCGACTGACCATGTTGATGAGGCAACCAGCACAGATGATAACATTGAGCTAACTCCAACATTCCATACCAAAAAATGTGAAGACAAAGGTACCTCTCCAGATAATTTTTCTGAATATCCTGTCAATTCCGATCATGATGATGATGTCAATTCTTCAGAGAAAGTACACCCTGGCAATGAAGATGAAACACATATAATTGGCTTAGAAGTAGACGAAAATCATGAGATAGATGAAGAAGAGATTTTAAATTCTTCTCATGACTACATTTATGACATTTCATCACTGAGTGGAATTAAATTAGAGAACTTTCATAATTTAGAATTTCTTGAGCCTGAAGGAGACAGTCCCATTCATCATCAAGTCGAACAGCCAAAAGAGCAGACCACTGCATGGCGTGATAAAACTAGAAATGAAGATCATCTTGATGACGAACAAGACCGTATTCCATCCTGTTCAAATCATTACAATCACCCTTCTGAAAAGTATCGTGAGATAAACAGCTCCACCCCATCTGGCTATGAAAGAAACTATTCTCCCTCAATTAAGAATGAAGTAATCAAAAGTACAATTACTAAAAAGGAGTCAGCACCAAAGGATCTCGACACCATTGGTTTTCAAGACATTATTCGATCTCTCAATGAAAGCCAACAGTCAATCCTTAACATTAGTCATTCAAGAGAAAAGAGCTCAGCTTCTTCCTACACCGACAATAATACCATGCATTCAGCAACTCCAAATAAGACTGACTCGTCTGTACCAACTCTTTTAATGGATGACACTGAAATGCTTCTATCACCAATCTTCCATGAGAGTAATCACAGCCCTACTCTCACCAACAAATACAACACAACTACTCCTCCACGTCACACATCGAGTGTCAACCGATCCTCAAACTCATCACCAAATCATGACAACATGTCTACCAATTCCATATCACCCAAACGAAGGTCTTCAATCACCAAGAAATCAACAAGCACATCAGACAATAAGGTGATTCCATATTCTGATGTAAGGCATTTACAAAAGCAAACGTATAATCACTCGACCATTGGATGGTATCTCAATTTATGCAGTGATAAATACAGTAGGACTCCACAACCCTCTGAAAAATCCGTCAAGTGGGTGTGATTTCAGTCACTGTGGCAATCCATTCAGAGTGAGTTTGTGTGTGTTGTAAAACTATTTCTAATGGCAAATAAAAATATGTTCAAAATTAAAACATTAAAAAAATTCATGATTACTCGGCGGGTTGTTTCAAAAGGACCTATCGAACAACTTCCACTCTCGTATTTTCTTCTCCGAGCACAGGCTCTCAAACTCTATCGACAAATATTGAAAGAAATTAAACAAATACAAAGAGAAGATACACGTTTAGAAATTAAACAACAAGCCAAGGATCAATTTCTTCAATACAAGGACAATAGGGACGTTGAGAAGGGAAGACGAGCACTTGCGGAAGGTCATTCTCAACTAAAAGAATTAAGACAAATTATTTACATGTCTCAATAGTGATTGAAAGACACTGTTTTTTATCAAGAACGACAATATATTATTCATTTAAATTATAATAATTTAATATTTAATCAACCAATTAATATCAAAAGAATACCACAGTCTCCATTCAACATTTATTCTATCAAAATAGCTCCACATCTGATCAATTAGAATCAAACCAATATCACAATGAATGCAACAACCACCACAACAGCGAGCAAACAATTTTCCTCACTCATGACATCATCATGCACAAAATTTCTAAGTCATCTTTTCACAAAACATCAAATAGCATGTGAAGCTAAAGGATATCACAATTCAAAAGTAATTAATAGTACATTCTCTCCGTATCCCTTGATTGGACTTGATTTAGGAACAAAGTATATGGGAGTAGCTCTGACAGTGAAACAAAAATATCAAAACTCAAATAATTTACATTTAATTGCTCAAAATCTCATGAAAAATCAAATTTCAAATTCTAGTTCAATTCCAAAATATAGAATAGTTTCAAAGCCAATGATGTCTGTGGATATTTTTGATCGTCATGAAGTCAACATGAGTAAAAAACTTGTGAACTCGATCAATATTGAGAATGCAAGAAAAGCTTTGGAAGCACTTTGTTCGAGACATGGGGTTAAAGGAGTTGTGGCTGGTTATCAGAAAAATTTTGAATTTTCAGACCAATTACTAAACATTTTAAGAGCAATATTTATGCAAAGTGAGTTGCTGTCATCACTTCCAATTTTACTACAAAATGAATCAAGGTCATCTTTGGAATCATATATGCACGTCATGGATAAAAAATCAAATGGAGTCGGAGGCATGGAAGTTATTGACGCGTTTAAAAATTATAAACAGGATCTATCCTCCATGAATAAGCAAGAAAAGCAGGATTTGAATTCACAAAGCGCTGCCATAATTTTAGATCGAGCCATTAGGTCAATCAATACTCAGCTTTCTCAACATGGAATGACCAATTATTAAACAGAATCGATTCACAAAAGAAGCAGCACTTTATTCAAAAATTAACAAGGTCTTGTCCAATCCACAGCTTGCAATTTGAGAACCATCAGGATTCCACACGACGCCTGTTGCAGAGGTAGAATGTCCATTCACTACTAAACAAGAGGAGCCCATTGCCTTAGTGGATGTAGGAGTTAAGGACCAAATGAAAATCTTTCCATTGGTACCTCCTGAAGCACAATATTCTCCACAAGGAGAGAAGCAAGCCTTATTATATACAATGGTGTTCTTGTAATCGGGATGTTTCAATGAGTCTAGAACCCTATTTGACATTCTTGTATCATAAATATTTAGCAAGTTATCTTTTCCATTAGAAAGTAATTTGGTGCCGTCCTTTGAGAAACTGACGCTTGTGACTTGTTGTCCATCATGAGCTCTCTCAATTTCAGCAATGGACTTGTAAGTTCTCATGTCCCACAATCTTATGGCTGAATCAAAGTGAGCACTAGCAACAACATCACCTCCTCTTGAAACTTCAACGTCATTTACACTTGATTTGCAAGTGAGAAGTGTTTTTTCACATGTACCGAATTGGAGTTCCCAAAACTTGATTGTTCTATCGTGGGCTCCTGTCACCACTTTTTTAGCATCTGGAGAGAAATCAGCACCATAAATCTTCTTGGTGTGACCCGTTAGAGTATGCTTGACACGATCATTTCCCAAGTTCCAGATTCTGCAAATAGAGTCAGCACATGCTCCAAGCGCTAATTGACCTACTAAACTGAATTTCACCTTAATAACGCTATCTGTAGAGCCATGGAGTACGTTAGAAAATGATCCTGATTTTGAATTGAAAATTCTGATGGTCTTGTCGCTACATGCAATTGCAACACTGTGTGTATCATCAGAAAAGTCGATGCCATTAATTTGTGTATCTATGGTTTGCTTAGAGACTATTGTTTTTGGAGGAGTGATGAGAATCTTATTTTGCTCATTGCTGCTGCTTGATACTGTGCTAATGTTCATCGAAGTAGGAAGGTTGCTCGAGCTCGATGAGGATTGAGTAGTGTTACCGACATTTCTAATCTTATCAAGGAATGAAAAAAATGCATTTTCGTTCTTCTTTTCAGGTTTCTCTTCTTGACTTGGTGAGGAGACAGCTCCTACGACATCCACGCCAGTCAAATCGACACTTCCAGTCTTATACTTTGCCTGCAAGAGTTGCAGTTGTTGCTTTTGTTGCATGAAACTCTTGTATAATTCATTGACTTGATTCATAGCATCAACTTGTTTTTGTTTTTGATCTACAACACGTTCCACCATCTTCTTGTTTTCTTCAGTCAACTGTTCAACTTGTTTGTCTTTTTCTCTGAGCTCAGAAAGTAGAGTGTCTCGTTCACCCTTCAATAACTCAATAGCACTCTCCTTCTTTTGTAATTTTTCTTCGAGTCCTCTATTTGTTTCTTTCAAGTTTTCAAGTTCAATGACGAGCTTTTCGTATCTACAATATTCAATGAAATTATAAAGTTAAATATTTTTCATTGATGGAAGTCACATTTTGATCAAAAGAAATTGTGTCATTAGCTACCACTTACTGTAACTTTTGTTCTTGCTCCTGGGTTTTCAATCTTTTGACTTCATTGTTTAAGTCTAAAAGACTTTGAGCAGATTCCACTTTGGCTCTGAAAGCAGATGTCAATTCTTCCTGAAGACAATAAACTTTCTCTTCCAACTCTTTAACTCTTGCAGAGCTTACTCCAGAAGGAGATGGAACACCGGGAGAGTTGGTTGTTTTTAATTTAGAATATTCCTCCTTGTAATGTTCATACTCGACTTGAATGGAGTTGAGCTTTTCCTTGGTTGTTTGATGTTGTTTTTTCGTTTTTCTCAATTCGTTGCATAAATTCTCGTCTATTGCAATTTAACATACGTCATATAATTTCATGTTCAATAAAGTTATAAAGTAAATTATCACAATGATGTTGATCAATCAAAATCATCAATCAATATAGTGGTGGAGATGATCGATCGTTCCGAACAAGTACCAATTTACATATTACCGATCAATCCTTTAGAAAATCTCCAGCATCGTGATGATTGATACATACACTGTTGAACTAAACTTTGGAAGGGCTTACTCTCCTCTTCATTTCTTTGTTGAATGATCTGAGAGAAGTTTGTTTTCCAGCAAGGAGAGGTTGTCAGAGTGCTCATTTTTTTATTATTGGAATTTCGAAATAGAAGGTTGGGAGAAAACTCGGAACATGCAAGTCCATTTGTTGTCAATCTTTGATATAATTTTAAATATTTTCTTTATTGAGGGTTTATTGCAAAGTAACAGCGAAACGTCTGACTGGGAAGTTGGCTTCCTTCTTTTGAGTCTTCAACAACTTTTTCTTCAATTGGTATGTCTTCAAAGTTCTTCTGAAAGCACGGGTTTGTTTGCTTCTCAAGTCCTTTGGCTTGAACTTTGCGTTAGCGTAGACCTTCTTCAATTCATCTCTTTGTTTTTGAACGAGGACTGTCTTAATTCTAGCAATGTTCTTTCTGATGACCTTGATGTTCAAGAGATTGGCAGCAGAAGCACCAGTAACCTTTTGGACTCTCAATTGGAACAACTCTTGTTTCATGCTGTCCAATTGCTTCTTGAGTTCATCGTTGGTCTTGGTTCTCAATTCGAAGGCCTTGACTTTTTGTACCATGATGACGGGATTGTGATGAGTTGTGGCGTATTTTTTTCAACAAATTTTGTTAAAATATTTGGTAAACCGAATTGTATAGTTTACAACACAAGCGAAAAAAATGAGCAGCTTGCCCAACAGTTCTATCGGCAGCAAGTCTCCCCTGAAAGGAAGCACCGTTTTAAAGTCTTCATCATCATCATCATCAGTAAAGGACTACCATGGGAGAATATATCTGTTTAGCCAAAAGGATTCGAATGATACTGATACAGCAAAAATTAAACAATTAATTGAGCAATCGGGAGGAGAAATCTCTGAAATCAAAGTAGACGGAAAGCCCTACTTACAGACTTTTATGAAGAAAATTCTTGGAGAAGCCACTAAACCTCCACATGTATTCTTCAACGATGAATATGTTGGAGTATGTTTCTCAGAATTTATGAATTCATAATTGTTTAACGATATTAATAATTATTCATCATTTAACTATTTTTGGATGTATATCGGAACGGATTAATACCATCCATGATTCGAAACTCTATAATATTATTTTTAAAACAAATTATCGGAATTGAAATTCAACAACTGGTTAAACTAAAATATTTTACAGGGATGGGAACAGATCAAAGCCATGAGCGAGAACGGACAACTCGGGCTGAAGATTCAAACTTGCAAAAACGCACTTTCTCCTGGAGAACTCTACAAAGTATATCGTAAACAAGGAGATTTATTTGTCATCAGCCCAGGCCATTTGTACTTCCCTCGTAAGTTTTAATCCTTACTGTATGTGAGATGTCAACAAATTTGATGGTATTCCAATCATTTGAAACATAAATAGCTCCAACAAAAAGACTTATCACATGCATGATCACTCTGTATAATAGAACTGACAAATATACTGCATACAAGCTCAAAACTACATGTCCAAATAGGTATATTGTGAAACCAAAGAAAGGAATTGCACCACCAAATGGAACAGTTCACGTGGAAATAACAATGCAAAAACCAGTGACGGAAAACGAGAAGGGAGACAAGTTTCGAGTTGAGTCTCTTGCCCTTCAATATTATAAAACAGAAATGGAAGATAAAGTAGACGAATTATTTAAAGAAGCAGATGCAAAGAGAGTTGTAAAACAAAAAATTTCATGCCTTTTTGAGAATCCGCCTTTGGATTTTAACCTCGTTACTTTAAATGATGGATCTCTGTTAGTGTCCAAAAATATTAGTGTAGTAGACATCTATGATGGATTTCCAATTGAACAGTTTGCACAAGCTGTGTCAAAACAGAGAGAACTGATATTTGGATCAAAGAAGCCTCAACTTTCGATCCATAATGAAGACAAGCCACCACAACCATCAAGTGTCACAGAGACCACTCCTGCCAACAAAGAACATATCATGATTAACAGTGCACCAGCTACCTCTTCAGTTACTGAGGCAATTTTTGAATCTCCAAGAAATTTAGAAAGTGCTCGTAGCATAGAGACTGAGGAGTTATCTGATATCGAGAAGAGCCCAATACCAAAATCAGACTCTTCAGAAGAGGAGATCTCAAAGATACAAGCATTGAAGAACGCTTCTGAGAAGATTGTTGCTCAAAAAACGAATCAAAAATTAGAAGCATCTAAGGGACTAGAAGAGCTCTATAAAGAGGAATACAATAGATTGGAGAAGGAGTACGAACAAATTATTAACAAACTTAAGGTGTCAGAACAACGGATTAAAGAGTATGAGCTCACTATTGATGAGCTAAATGTAAAACTAAGAGAGTCAGAGCAAGCCTTACAGAGAGAACGAGCACAGCAACAGAAGAGAAGAAATGAGAACACCATTTTTGAATCGTTGGGACGACAAGTTTCCACTCCTACTGACATTGACGCAAAAGAAGGATATTCTCTTGCAGCCCTAATTGCCATTGCTCTTATTTGTCTACTAATCGGTAAATTAATGTAAATATAATTGTAAAGTATATTCGAAAAAGTATTCACAATGTTGTTCAAATTGTTATTCACAATTTTGAATCAGTTCAAAAATGTTGAAATGAAGAAATTGTGGTCAAAGTGAAGGATTTCTTATCCACAACATCCATGCTCTGTTGGTTTCTTTTCATTGTCATTGAGGGAAGTAGTGTTTGGGCTGTTCGACAGATTTTTCTTGCCCAATGCCTGTTTTTTTATGCAACTCTCTATCAGCTTTCGGAATGCAATGTGAATATTATCACTTGTTTTTGCCGATGTTTCGAAGAATGCAATTCCGAGTTGGCTGGCAAGTTTTTCTCCTTCTGCGGTTGAAACCACTCGATCCTTTTCAATATCTGCCTTATTTCCGCACATAATAATACAAACGCCTTCTTGCGTATTTTGCTTCACTTCATCATACCAGCTCTTTACATGTTCGAAAGATTCTCGATTTGTGACGTCATATACAATTAAAACTCCCTGCGCTCCTTTGTAGTATCCAGCAGTGATTGATCTGAATCTCTCCTGACCAGCTGTTGTTTTTGTTGTTGAATTAGCCAAATTTAATGTCAGTTAGTTAATGATATTGTTCGATTGATTTAATTGTTCCACTATTGCCATCATAATATGCTTACTAAATTGTCATCGTCAGCATTATAATCATCATTGTCCCATCAACACATACCCTGTATCCCAAATCTGAATTTTTGCCTTGTAGTTTCCTACAGTCTCTTTTTTCAATTTGAAATCCACTCCAATACTGCATGTTGTTGATTTACAAGACATCGAATCATGAACATGATTACTGATGAACAAACAAACGACTTACGTTGCCATGTGATTCTAGAAATGGCAAAACAAAAATATAAATATATTTGAATCAAATCACGTCTCGTAACCAATGAGTCATATTTCACCATCGTACTCACCTCTAAAAACCTATCATCACTATACCTCAAAAGCATACAACTTTTTCCAACGGAGCTATCACCAATGACCAATAATTTACAAATAACGTCGTAATCAGAATCCATGATTATTATTCAATGATGGGGAGGATGATGCGAAAAATATCAATTAATAACACTCTCACAGATTTTAATTCTGGTAGTAGAGAAAAACACAATGCACTTGAAGTGATGAATACTACTTCGACTCGTTGATGTTCTTCTTGCTGTTCCGATGTTTCACGTTCAGTTACTCCAACTATAAGAACGTAAGTGTTCTTGAAAAACTATTTTTTTCGGTGTGATGGTGTCTGTTTTCGGAACCCTAAAACGCTTTTTTGAAACTTCTCCTTTGGAATTCATTTGGAATCTATGGAAAAAGTCTATTTTGCAGTGAGAACAGAGGGTAAGCAAACAAGGATGACGCAGCTTGCTGTCGAAAAAGCGATTGGAACTATTCTCACAGGTGTTAACAACAATTTTGTTGATATGAGTCGTGGAGTCATTGTCAATAACCATTCTGATGAGAGAATGAAAGTACATCCATCACCAAGAATGACTTTAGGACCATTTGGAATAAAAGAGGCAATCATTCTCATTACATGTTTAACTTCACATTGGGGATGCCACTTGAGAACGGTTGGTACGGGTCTCTCCGCAAGATTACAAAACTCATTTTGAAACTTTTCTGAGTCTAAAAAATGCCTTGAGAGAGGACAGGTTTGTTGTTCATCTTGTTGTTTTTGTGGTTTGTATGATTCAAGAAAGCAAAACTCGTTAACGAGAAGAGAACATCATTACTCTTTATTCTCTTTTCCGTATCATTGAAAAGCATTTTCTCTTTTCATGATGTCCCTCTTATTCAATAATTATAATTTTTAATATATTTATATTATATTTATATATTTATATTTATACAATTATAATTATTGAATGAGAGAGATATCATTTTAATGGTCAGACAATACCTCTAAAGCCTTATTCCATATGATCCTTTTTGGTCCCCACTGTTTACAAAAACCGCGGTTAGAATACAGTTCCGTAAATCCGAATATTAGGAATGGCTTCATTCTGGATATGAGGAACATTCGTTTGATGACTTTTACCAAATTCTTAAAATTGCTTGTAAGAGTGAGTTCAAAAATTTCCAATTTACGAATTTAGCAAATTTCGAACCAGAGACCATTTTATTGTTTATTGCATACTTCCATACCTTTCGTTCATCCAGACCAATACCTTTCATGATCAAGGAGCGCTCAGCCGCAAGTATTTATTTCAACTGCTACTTCAACATTCGAGTTGGCTCTATCAAAAAAAGTTGAAGTAACCGAACATCACCTGTGGCACCCAATTAACAAAAAGCCCTCTCTTTTGATTTCTTTACCCAACAACATCCACATTTCAACGATAGACACCACCACACATTATTCCAGCTCGTTGAAAATGGTCTCAGAAAGGTACCATTCTCTTGGGTCAGTGGTCACATGCCTTCTTATATTGATGTGTTCTGTCCTGCTGCTGTCCTCCTCCACGAATGCTCAATCCACTCAACTTGTCATTACGGTGAACAGAATTGTTCTATTCAACGGTGATGCAGTGACAATCACAAGTAATGAATTACAATCGACACTGAATGGAGTTCCAAGCCCACCTCGAATTATTTACAATGTACTCTCCATTTCTAATGGCCAATTCCAAGTAAGCAATGGAAACAATACGTTCACTCCTGTCACACAATTCACACAGAATCAAGTCAACTTGGGACTTGTTCGTTTTGTGCATGCCAATAACTTGCAAATTCCATCTTACACTCTCAATGCTTTTGATCCTGTATTGGGCATAACAAGTGCTCCCTCTCAAGCAGTTGTTACTTTCACTGCTTTCAACAGAGATGTTATTGGTGCTCCACGTCCAGTGTTTGATGCATCTGTGGATCCATCCACTCTCATTGTTACGCTCAGCATTACCATGTTTAAATTGGGAGGTGTCTTCAACACAAGCGATACTGGAAGCTCTGTCAACTTTAATATTGGTTTGTCCTCCAAGTACACTTGTTTGAGTAATGATTTGATTCGAGATGGATTTGCATTGACAACCTCTACTTCGTGGTATAACACTTATCAATTACGTCTTTCATTGAATGATTTCATTGCCAATCCAAATGTTCAATGGGTTTCTAATGGAGGTGTTGTTGACTTGGTTGCTGTCATGTTTGCCGATTACATGATTCATTTGTCACAAGTACCTGGAACCACAGCAATCAGCCAAAAGTCATGCTATGAAGTAATTTTCACACAACGTTACATCTTAACCTTAACACTTGCAGTTACAAGAATCAACTTTGGTACACAACAACCAAATATTTTCATGAAACCAAAGAGAATCTTTGTCAATGACTTGAATCGATTGGAAATTAGATTGGAAGTCTCAACCACAGTTTCACAGAATATTTCCTCATGGTTCGTATCTGGTCCTCAGGTCTTTACTGTGACCGATGCGATCTTCACTGGAGTTGTGAATGGAACATTTGTTTACCAAATTGTCATGCAATCAAATGTCATTACGGGACAAACTAATTTCTTTGGTGACTATACTCTGTCATTTAGAACGGTTCAACAAAACACTTTCAGCATTCCATACACCTTGCAATATCTCGTACCATTCCCACCAATTCAAGAAGAATTGATATTCAACACAAGTGCTCAAACCTTTGGTGATGCACGTTTCACACAACCTCAAAATCAATTCTCTCCAACAGACACCATTTTCGTCCGAGTTGAAGCACCGGACATCCCAGTGATTCCTGGTCAAACCATTATTCCTTTCAATGTCATTATGTGCTGCTTTGCTTCCATTCAAACCATTCCTGCTGTGGTGGACTGTAGAAATTCAACTCGGTCTGATTTCTCAAATAACATTTTCGTGATGGGACAAGCAGTTAGAGCAGGAGGAATCAATGCTCAGGTGGACTTCTCTGCAAACACAACCTATGGCTTTAATTTTGGACTTCCATTTGCCATTCGTGACAATGTTGAGAGATGCTTCTTGACAATTGAAAGCGCATACTCCAGCAGAAATAATCTTAGAAAGTTGGAAGAAACTAAGGCTAGTACTGTTCAATCGCTCACTTACAGAGTTTTGGATATTGTCAAGAGTGGAAAGAAGACTGGAATTACAAATAGTGGTAATAGCCATCACGATCAGTTGTCATTTGTTTTGGTAGCTCTCGAGTTACTTTCCTTTGCTTTGCTTTGGTTTGGTGCAATTTTGATTTAATTTCAGTTTTGGTTACAAAAGAGCGTCAATGAGCACCAAACATCTTTGCGGATTCGAATAGACCAATTTTGTAGAAATCATATTCATATTCAATAAACTCGGATAGTGTGACTGCATTCATTAAACGATTCAAGATTTATCATTAAAATGTTTGCCCTTCGCTTCCATGATAACCAACGCTTCAGATTCTCATGGTGCCAATGACATTTGACTTTACTTGTAATTAATACAGAGAACTTCTCTGACTTTATTGATTCTTAAAGCATGAAGTGAAAGAATTGGCCTTAGCATCATTTCTTCCAAGAGTTCCTAATTGGAAGTTCTCTTCAATGGTTCTCAACAATGAGTAGTGATTGTAAGTATTTCTATCCTCAATACCAGTCTTCACCATGTCACCAATCACAACAGCATAAATATGATTTTCAAACAAGTAGTCATCTTCATCAAATGTAATAAAGATCAAAGTTCCTCTCATGAAATTAGGATTGTTCAATCGAACTGGCAACCACTTGGCCAACCAATCATTAGCATAATTCAAACCAGTATCATGACCGTCGTTGTCAATATTTGGAGTGTAATACATTACATTTGGAAGCTTTCCAGAGGCAATGTCAATATCCAATTGTTCTCCAGATACAATATTTCTACATCTATTTGGGTTGTTTCGAATATTGTCAAATGTCATGAAAGGATTGTGTTTTCTGTAGTACAATTTCTGATAGTTTGCTCCAACAAAACATGATCCAGTACCAGAGTTTTCTTTTGGATAATTTTCTTGGTAGGACTTCCAGGTCAAACCCTATTCCATCAACAACGACATTTTTAAAATTATTTTAAATAATTTCATCATGACGTTGATCATCACTCCAACATGATCATCACGATATTACAAACCTTTGCTTCCAACAAATCCACCAAAGTGGTAGCATTCACATTGACATTACTATCTGAATTATGTCCAAAATAATCTCCGGCAATTTGGCACAAATAATTTGGTTGAGAAGGATGAGTAATGGCATAGTATTGACCCAACAAGGCTCCGACTTTATAGGCTACATAATTAAAGTACTCATGAAGGAGAGTGAGTTGTAAAGGTTGATTCTCAAAATTAACGATGAGAATTCGTTCAAAAGTACCTGGAAGAGTATGATTACCCGAAGATGATGATGAAGCTTGTGGTTGTCCTCCTCGTAATATATTGATGGTATTGGCATTCACTCCTTTTGTCGTAGAAGTGAGAAGAGTGGAAACCATCAGCACCACCACCACAAGAAGGAAAGCAAGGGAAATGACAGATTTGGACATTCGTTTTTTGACTGAGTAGATAGTGTGAGGAGTTGCTCATGATTGAATCTCCGAAGACCGTGAAGAAGGTTCAGAAAATTTGGGAGAACATCGAGGTCACTACTTGGAAGATTACTTTTGAACCCTTACGCTTTTTCCATCATCAGACTCTCCTGAGTGTGGTTTAGTATGAACATCAATATAGCCGTAGAAGTGTCTTTGAGAGCGCGAAGAAGGAAGAAAATTTAATGTTGTTCGGTTCTAGAAACTCTGAATTTGGATTCTAAATCAAAAATTGCAATTTCACACTTTACAATCACCACCACTAGTTAACATGTTTAAATGTACTACCAAAAACTCGTAGAGAGAGCGTTTCACCCTTTTATAGTGCTTAATGGATTGTGGGTATTTAGACACGAATGGAATGATAGACATCAATGTCACTTTTCCGAATATTTATGGTTCTCTCTTACAGCCAATTACCACCCACGATGAATATCCCAATAAGGATCAATACAAGCACAGATATAATCAATAAATAGCCAACACATCTTCAAATACTCTTCTCCAATTTTTTACATTAGCCTCAGAGAGGTTTGTTGGTGCTCGCGCATGATTAGAGAAGACTTGATTTTGGAAGATCTGTTCTTTCATATTGAAAAAAACACAAATATTCTCATTCTTGATTGTTGTTGGAGAGTTGTCTCTGAGAAATCACACTTTGACGACACGACAACGAATACCATAACTTTGTGGGACATTCCTTTGTGTTTTTGCTTTCTTGTAATATTACTAGTTGTGATTGATCCTTTTTGCTTGTTCGTTCGGTTCATTATTTCTAAATAAGTCAAATAATACAAAGAGAAAAAGTTGTTGGATCCCTTGCATTGCCCATCATCAACACATCCAATCAAACACCGTTTTTCGTGCAATGACCGTTTCCAATACCTCGTCCACACCAACCACAAATAACAGCACAACTTCAGTGGCCCAATCTACCTCCACAGTGAATCACAGCACCACAACAAACTCTGAAACAATTCTGAAAGGAGGAAATGCAGACACCACCAATACCAAAACCACCACTCAATCTCAAAACAACACGAATGAAGAATTGAAGAATGGTGACGGAGATCCTCGCTCCCTTGAATATGCATCGACGTCTTCAAGCTCCTCGTCTTCTTCTGATATTGGAGAAGGTGAATCGAGTGTGGAGGAATTTCCTCCTTCCAATATTGAAGAGGAAGAGTTGACAGCGAATCACAACAATGACTCTAACCCTTCACAAACCTCCTATGTGGAGAGAGAAGCTCCTAGATTGGATTTGAATACTGTCAAGTTGTTTGTTGGACAAATTCCATATTCGTACACGGAGGAAAATTTGTATCCCTTATTTACACAATTTGGACAAGTGGCAGAAATTGTGGTCATTCGAGATCGATTCACACAGAAATCGAGAGGTTGTGCCTTTGTGAGTTTCCGTGATAAGGAAGGAGCAGATTTGTGTATTAAGGAGTTGAATCAGAGATTTAAATTGCCACCAGTAAGTAACACTTGACGTTCACATTCATGTTCACTCCACAACAACAACTTATTCCCAACAAATTCCATTAATGCAGCTCAATACACCCATGCGTGTGAAATATGCCTTCACCGAGCAACAATACGAATCGTTTAGTGCCGAGTCGGAGAATTCTCCAAGTGGAAATGACTCCTCCTCAACATCTAACGAAGGTGTCATTGCTCATTCTTCCACCTTTCTTAGTACCCTAAATGAAAAGTTTGATTTTGGTCAACCTCATCCTGAGAACAAACTTTTCATTCGGAACATACCAAAAAGTGTCACTGAAGAAGAACTCTCGCAAGTGTTTGAACCATTTGGAGAGATTCAAGACACTGTTGTCTTGAGAACTACCATTCACACTTCCAAAGGTTGTGGATTTGTCAAATTTGTGCATGCAGAGTCAGCTCAGCGTTGTGTCGACGCTTTCCGAAATGAAATTATTCAACCTCTTCAAGAGAAGATTTGGTCACAATTTAAGGACACAGCCACTGAATCAACAACAACAACAACAACTGCAACGACTGCTACTCCAACAGCTCCCAATAATAATAATAACAATGGAGAGTCCTCTCAAGCACAACCATCTTCTCCTCCTCAATCACAACAAGCACAACCTCGTGTCCTCTCACAAGAACAAATTTCCATGGTCGATTCCATCTTTAAGAAGAGTAGTTTCTTGATTGAGGGAGCCATCACTCCTCTCGTAGTGAGATACGCCGATGACGACACGAAATTACAACCAACTCAGAATGAATCCTATACCAATTCCACAACAAGATCATCAGCGACGAGGAAATCTAGTTATTCTTCACAATATCAAGGTACGCCTTCCTCCTCAAATGCTTATTACTCTCAATATGGTGGTAGTGGTGGACAACATAGACAGAGACGTCACTCCACACCTTCACATTATCGATTCTCGAATCCCTACCTCCAATATCAACGTGGAGTTGCCACTGGATACTATTATGTTCCACAGATCAGTACGGGCTCAGGAATTGGAGGAGTAGCAACCGCTTGGGGCTATGGAGATCCTTCCACTTTTTATGGCTATCACACAGGAGGAACAAATTCCCAATCCAACAGCAACACTGGAGGATCTTCCAATGCTGCCGGAGAGGAAACAGTCCAGTTCTACTACACACCAGCATCACCTGGTGCCATGTATGGACATCCAGCTTCAGCAGCCACTTATGCAAATGGAGGAGGAGGAGCACCCTTGTTGTACTCACAAGTGGCCTCTCAACAAGCAAGCTCCACGAATGGAACTGCTACTTCTGGTGGTAGTGGAAATTCATCATCATCTTCGGTGGTGTATCATGGCACAAGCTCAGGTTCCAATGAGGAGAATGGCAGAAGTATTTCTCAACAACAGCCTCAACAACCCTTAATGTATTACTATTATTATTATCCTCCTTCACAGAATCCTTACAAGTATGATGGAGTTATCAACAATAATTCAGTCGGTGAGACACCACAAGGAGGTGTGTATGCCTATCCTCAGGTCAATCGCAGTGGATACTATCCACAACAGCAACAACAACATTCGTATCCTGTCTATGCTTCATCAGGTTATTCCAAGAAGAGGCAGAATCAGAAATCGAATCGAATGGAACACAACAAAGGAGCTTCTCCTCAGAACAACACAACCAACTACAAATTATTTGAAGAAAATGGTAATCATAGTAATCAGAAAAAGCAAACCTCTAATTCAGATGCATAAATAAATTATTTCTAGTCATGTATTTAATCATATGAACTTGCTGATCAGCAAGGATTACTTTTGCATTTCATTGGATGATGCGGCTGTTGTGGAAGAAGTGGACGATGGGGAAGCGGCTGTGGGTTTCCTAAATGATTTTGAGGGAATTCCAATCATACTTTCTTTTTCCTTATTCCAAATTCTAAACTTTCCGAAAGCATCTGGATTTGTCAAGTCAGGTAACTCGAGACCTGAGCCAGCAGTATAAAGAGCTCGAAGTGCTTCTTTTTGAAGCCGTAAATTAGGAGTTAACTTGGGATGCTTTTTATCAAATTCCTCATCCGCATGATTTAAATATTTCTCAACCAATTCGTGAATTTCCTGTTCGGAACAGCTCGTCTTCTTCACTCGGATATCTTCTCCAAAGATTTGGTCATGAATGAATTTATATCGTTTCCATGTAGGAGTCATTTTGTTCTCTCGTATTTGCTTTTGCTCCTTCTTTTTAATTTTATGAAGACCTTGTTTCTTCATCTCGAGTGCTTTTCGGGATTTTGGATGAACTGCATTTTGGTTTGCTTGTTGAGAATTTCCTTTTGTCATGATGATCAGTGCAATGTGTGTTTGGTGGTGGTAATATTTTTTGTTGAACTTCAAATAGAAAACTAAACCTGGAAAATCTCTGGTTCATTGGATAAACTCACGAAAGTAAGGTACTGCTTCTTCTATTACACAATGAACACCTGAACGCTATCTAAAGAAAGTATTCAGCAGAACCATTGACACTTGTTTCAAAATCTCATCTCCCATCTGCAGAACAATTTACAAAAAAAATTGCTTAATTATTGTCCATCCTGTTATCATCACCAGTGAATATCGTCAATTTACAAAAAACACAGAATGTCTTCTCAAACAGGTCAATCAGCGTTACGTTTGGCAAAGGAGTTGAAGGAATTACAAAAGAATCCAGTGGAAGGCTTTAGTGCTGGATTGAAGGACGAAAATAATTTGTATGAATGGGATATTTTGATCAGTATGTATGATTGAACCGATTTACATATTGATTAGAACTGTTATTTGATGATGTTTTGTTGTATTATCATCATTGTGAATTATTATTATGTTGATGTTGATGGCACTTCAATGCTATCGGCCGATACATTCACGGATTTAAATTTTCAATCACCAAAATTTGATAATTATAATTTATAATAGTTGGTCCACCGGAAACACTTTATGAAGGAGGAATGGTAAGCTTTCTTCTTGAATTTATATTATAGATGACTGAGATGATTGATGAAACAACTAATTGATCAACTGCAACAATTTACGACATTTTACGATCGCTATCAATCAACAACTCTAGTTCCGTGCGATTATGACATTCCCTGAAGATTATCCAAACTCTCCTCCAAAACTTCAATTCACAACTCCAATCTGGCATCCAAATATTTATTCAGATGGTAGAGTGTGTATTTCAATCCTCCACCCACCAGGAGAAGATGAATGGGGCTATGAAAAGGCTAGTGAACGTTGGTTGGTATGTAGAACATATGTTATTGATGCAATTGAATCTTTATGTAACAAATGACTGTTGTCAACTAGCCAATTCATTCAGTGGAGTCCATCTTGATTTCTGTCATTTCCATGTTGAGCAATCCAAACGATGAATCACCAGCAAACTTGGACGCTGCCAAGCAATGGAGAGAAGACAAGGAGGGATACAAAAAGAAAGTCCGAAGATTAGTGAACGATTCTATTGAGAATTTTTATTAAGGGAAAGTTTATTCCACCAATCATCAGAAAATAAATTGATTGTTATTCATGTATATTTGTTCTAACGCTTCTTTAGTAAGGGAGTTGTTTGATTTCAAAACCGTATCAGTTTCTTGTGAAAATTATGTAAAATCTTTTGGTCAACTGAAAACTTTATTTAAAGTTCCTGGTTGACTGAGGTATTGGTTTCGGAAATGCACAATTGCTCGTACTTGTTGCTTCCACATATAAAAAGTTGGTTCCTCCTTTGAAGAATAAACTTGCCACAAATGCAAATCAATAAAATTATTAAGCGTATTGTAAAATCTCTTGAATGCCAATTTGAACAGTTCGGAGAGGGCCGACTTGTATACACATTCCTATCGACAAGGTGACACCGAGCCAAAAGGATTTCCAGCCTTACTCCTCTCAATTCAGCCTTACCTCATTTTTACCGCTTAAATACTACATGATCATGGTTTGAAACCACCATAAATGGTGACTTGTGCATGCTTTGCCAAACCATCAACAAAAAAACAATTAAAATATTCTTCAGATGTATTGGTGTGTGGCTTGTAATTCCAAACCACCCCAAGAGAATTCTGAAGGGTTTGGATCGCAACTACTTGAGAGAGCATTTGCTCACAAGGCAGCTTGGAGTGTGTATATTCATTTATTCATTTTCCATAAAATAGAAGAATGGTTTGGCCCGAGTATAAGTGACTATTCTGTTCTTTGTTAAGGATTAGACTTCTGTAATGGCAACATTATAACAATTTCTCATGGTAGTGAATTGTCATCCCTTCGAGAGAATTCAAACATTGAAGGAATATGACCAATTCACATGCTCTGTCCCTTTAAGACGAGGTCGATTTAGGATGCCTTCCCTCGATGAAAAGTATATTGGAAATTCTCCATTCAACAATAATGACACTGGAGTACCATTGGGACAATTGTTGGCTCTTTCAAGTCAGAAATGAACATATTTCCTGGTGCATGTGTAATACAAAGATCTGCCTCCTGTATAGATAGTGCTGCAATTGAACTAGTAACACCACCTATAAAATTTCATAAAATTATAAAATTTAAATAATAATTTAACACAAGCGTACTGATGACACTTACAGGCCCAAACTATTTGATGGGAATTTAGTTCATTATTAATTGAAAATATTGCTACTTACAGCAGGGAATTTCCCCTTCATGAATAGTGACGCTTTCACCATAATCTACTCGATCTTTATGAACACAAATTGACATGAAATTGATTGTAGAAGTTTCCAACTATACTTACTCAAATCTGAAATACCAATTTCATTTGGATCCCCACAATGCACTGGTCCTCCATGGGTAGTCGTGAATTGTTCTGTAATTTTCACTGCCAAATCAACCTTATCTTTTGGGATGGGTCTCATGGAAACCACCATTGGAATAGGTTTTCGATTAAGGTATTTAAATTCGCTACTCGTTTTGCAAATCATATTCGTATTATACATGGACACGTTTTTCTTTTCTGTGATGTTTCGCACTTCAATGCCATTCTGTTGCAATGCTCTCTCAAACGAAAAACTACATCCAATCAAAAAAGTGACTAAATCATCTCTCCAATAATTACTGACATCACTAGTTTCCTCAACAAAGACACCATTCTTGTAAACCCGATATTTTGGAATATCCTTTCTAATGTCACATTCATTTTCCTCATGAATCAGTAATTTTGGTTTAATTTCTCCAGGCTGCAATTTTTCAAGAACAGGACATGGAGCATGATTGAGCTTACAAAATTGCTCAAATTCATCCGCAAATTTTTGTGGAAGAATGACTAAATTCGCTTGAATATATCCTGTTGTAACATTAATGGAACAATGTAATTATTATTATAATTCAAATTCAATATAATATATTTGTGAATATACGTATATAAACAAGAGATTCATTATATTCAAATCCATCGTGATGACCACTATTATTTTCTAAACTGATCCTTTTCATCATACCTTCACAATAACCAGAAGTAATGGATCGAAACTCTCCGGAACGAATTAATTTTCTAAATTCATTCGGAGTGAAAGAAGAAACAGTCTTTTCGACAAATGATTTTTGCATTTTTAAAAATCACGGGTGGCCAACTCAAGCGTATTTTTTCGTGAACACATCAAGCTGCAAGAGAGAATTTCGCTGGGGATTTTTAATAAAGCTACGATCATAGTATGATTTTATGATGATTTCAACCCCTCAAAACTTGCCAATGCAAAATATTGTTGCTGACACGTGAAGGAAACACTACTTAATTATTGGTGCGTCAATAAGTTGAATTGGCATTACAAGAGCCGTGGTAGTAACGTCCTAAAACTTTGTTACGTCCAGGGTTGTATAGTATTGAAGGGGCCCTTTCCCCTCTTTGTCACATTATCAACACCATCTCTCTCAAACCACAACTCTTACATTGAGAAACGTGTTATGAAATTGTTGCTAAAATGTTTTCAAACTTCTCTTCGAAAAGGGTTTTAAAAAAAATTTCAATTTGTGGAGTTCAATATGATTGAGAAGAGTTTGAAATTAACACCAAGCCCGTCAAAAGTGCACAACGAATAGAACATCCTTGAGTGTAAAGTGGTCTGTCGTTCTAGAATTTCATGCTGCTTGTTTGCACTTTACACGGGCTTTATGTTTAATTCAGCCAAAGTCAGTGACACCTTTTTTTAAGGGCTGTTATTAATTGAATATTAGGTCTCACAATACCAAACAAAAGAATCTGAAACTAGACGGAAAGAAGCATCTACCATATGAAAATCTTGGTTTCAGCATGCTTAATTGTAGAACAGTTCAAGTCTGAAACAAAATTTGAATAATGGTCGGTGTTATTAATCGAGTAAAAAATAAAAGTGCGCTCGTAAAGAATCTTGTCTCGAATCTTGGTCATTTTTACCGAAGGAGGAGCCCTTAAAAAATACCGCAAGACGAACATCAGAATTGACTCTTGCATGCTCCACAGCCTGGAAAGACGTTTGGAAAGAATTGAACAACAAGCGAATTACATTTCAGCTACCCTCAAACAATTAAACGCCAAACTTAATGAATATATACGAAATGAAGAGAACAGAAATTGCGAAGAAAAGGCACGGAAGCCATTAGATCATTCGCATCACTTGTTACAATCTTTACAACATCATCTATGTGACGCAATCACCTTTAGAGAAAATCCATCAGTTGAGAAAACTAACAATCCACCAGTTGAGAAAGATGAGAATACATTATCAACATTGAATCAACCAACTCCATCAAAACAAGAAAAAGAATACAAGCCAAAGAACAAACCTCGCAAAACAAGAAGGACCACACAAGCTAAAAAACAATCATCCACCGACAAAGCCAAGCCAAAAAGAAAAACAAAGCAAAAGAAAAAACTTCACGATCATACTAATCATGGACAAAAAGGCAAGATACTATATTTGTATTATGATGATCAGTGCTATCAACAATTCGATAAGAAACGTGTAATGAATGTAAGAACAAGAAAGAAGCATCTCACCTTATACTGGATCCAAGACTGCTCTCCGCCCTTCAACATTATTAATTGTTGTGACTTAGAACTTTGAAGACAATGCTGGTAATCGATATCATTATTAACATATCATTATTAACATATCATATCCATCAACACTATATATACCTATTCATGACCTTTTTACAATAATTGACGAC
The DNA here is from genome assembly GCF_008403515.1 of Naegleria fowleri. Lineage (NCBI taxonomy): Eukaryota > Heterolobosea > Eutetramitea > Acrasida > Naegleriidae > Naegleria > Naegleria fowleri. The sequence goes on from NW_025407951.1 coordinate 232,621, forward strand.
TCAACCTTACAAACCAACGAAAACCATATGCATTAACAGACAAAACACTGCTTTATTTTTGCCTTCTGTTTGAATCATGGACTCAACCCATGTTAACAATTGCTCAACACAAGCATGTAATCTGTTAATATTTGATATATCCTGTTAAAAACATTCGACATTTAGAAGTAGTATCTTTACGAAAATGAAGTCCAATGTTGTTTTATGACAAGTATTGAGGCACCGAAGGGCCAATAAACAATATTTAATTTTTACTGAAGGAGTTGGCCACCCGTGTTAAAAATGATCAATATCCTACCTATGAAATAATATTGTAATATTAATAACAATTAAATTAATAATTAAATTAATAACAATTAAATTCATTCAAATAATAATAATTATTAAATTTATTCAAAATTCTAAAAAATTACTTTTTCAATGCCACTTCTCTAAGAATGGTAAAGTTTGGAACTCCCCAACCACTCACAGCATCATAGCCACTGGTTGCTGGAAATCCCACTGGACATGGTGCTGCTGCATTATATCCATGGACAATATCAAAGAAAGCTCCACGAGTTTGTGACATGGTTTGATACAAGTAAATATTTAAAAATCCTAAAGGTTTCTTTCCAACACTGAAACGTGCGTCATTCATCAAGCTCACAATACCTGCAAAGCAAGGACATGCTGCGCTAGTGCCACCTACAGGACGCATGCTACCTCCAACCACGACTTGATAATTGACTCCCAAGGCAGCAACATCAGGATAGGCTAAAATGTCACAAATGTGTCAAAAAACAGTATTGATGGATATAATTAAGATGGGCCGTAGAAGTAATAATATAAATAAATAAGAATATAAATAAATAATAATGATCCATATAATATTCATGTATGAAAAGAAAAATAAGAAGTGTGAATCCATGAAGGTGTTTTTTAACACGTGAAGGAAATTTGATAGATCCATGTATTAAGAAACACGGAATAAAAAAACATTGAACCATTCATTTCAAAATTCGCTCTTTTTGAACATACCTCTTCCATTGACATTAAAGAATGAAGAAGGTGGAATTCCACTCTTGCTCAAATAATGTGAAATGGCATCTTTTTGCCAAGTTGGAGCTTGATAGAGAGTGGAGAAGCCACCACCACTCCAGAAAACACTATCTTCCCAGTATTGATCAGAGGGTTGAGTAGAACCGACAGATGTCACCCACCTTCAATATTGTTGTTTCGATAATTTTCATGAAATACATTCATAAAAGTTCATGTTGTCCACACAGTGTGGAATGAATCACACAATACTTACCAGCTTGTATTTGGCCATCTAGAGGTGCGTGTGTATGATCACAGATCAACATGTTGAATTCATTGATTTTCATGATGAAGAATGAAACAAAACGTGTCAGTTTCTGATGAAATTTTAAAAAACATACGTTGGTGAAAATTTTGTTCCCTTATGATTGCATTGCGCCCCATCATCTCCAGATGCAATGGTGACTGTTCTTCCACTTGCTGCAAATTTCAAAATTCAACATCTAATTGAGCAGCCAATGCATTAGTTACTGTGTTTTCATCATCTCCATAACTCACAGAATGAACCCAAGGAGAAGCATCTCCCATTTCTTGTTGTTTAATGATCCAATCAATGAATGGTTCTTGCTGTGTGATGTTTGAAATTCCTGGAGTCGAAACAATGAGTGTATTGATTTTATATCCTACACCCATGATCTGTAAATGGTTCATCAACATGGCATGAGATTTTTCACACAAATTTCACATAAGAAGAAAATCTTCAATAAAAATTACATGAAACACACACTTAAAAACATATTGAACATCCAATGACGCTTCAACACCTGGTTGAGATTCATCGTTTGGTCCCATCACAGATGGACTTTGTCTCACTAAATTAAATGCAGATTGAAATTGTGACAAATCCTTATAACTAAAATATTGACCCAAGAAGGATGCAACAGCTTGTGAACTCTGAGAATTAATCATGGTTGACATGGTAATGTTATACCTCTTCCAAATTACATGAGGAGTAATTGGAATATTCGAATCAGAGACTCTGTTTGATTTCACAAAATATTTCATATTTGGAATACGAACAATTCCACTCACAAATGAAACAATTTGAGAAATTTCATAAGGTAATGAATATCCAATCTCCATGGATCGATACAAGACAGTTCTACTCTCTTGATGCACATAAGGTTGCATATTTGCTTTCAAATACTTATTCACTGATGAAATGGGCAACAAACATGAAATAAAATTCTCATGTTTTGACACATGCAACACGACAGCACCTGGAATGGTTCGAATGTAATGCAAAACCAATTCCTGATGTTGTGGAGAGGGTTTAGTGAGTTGTGAAATTTCTCTCATGGTTAAATAATTTTCATGGTCGGGATGTGAAGGATCACTCACACTCATGGCTTTTTGTTGTAACCATTCCAAATTTTGAGATTTCAATGCAAAGGTTAAATGTACCATTTGTTGTTGTTGTTGTGGTTGTTGTTGTTGAGAGGATGATGACACTTGTCGTGGTTAAGACTTTAATTTCTTCCATCCTTTGGATTCATAGTGTTTTTGAAGAGACTCTACAGAAATACTTCGAGTAGCATGATACATGGAAGCAGCATTTGGAATATTCAAAAAAGGACAATGTCATATCCTGATGGAAATTGGGATCATCGGCCAAGGTTGGAGAATGTCCAAGAACGAATGTAATGGTTGTTGTTGATATGATACTGAAACAGAGGAGGCCTATTATTGCCAAGAGCAATGCAAGAGCACGCATTTGGAACTTTTTTTTTTCATGGAAAGGAGCAAGTTGGGAGTTGTAAAAAAGCTCCGCCTTATTTTCGGAGTTGACCATTTCCATGTTCGTCCAATTACAATTTCTTTGCATGAATATCTTCTGTTTATTTTTGTGGTTGGTTCTTTCGCAAGATCTTTCGTTGGACCATGTGTTTCACAATGTTTTTAGGGCAATAAATTGAATGAAGGAATGAATGGCCGAGTCAGGTTTATGAATGTTCAATGTGGTT